>NC_142497.1:14989557-15132057 GCF_965113065.1 Corylus avellana
TCATACCAAGAATGTTGAGGCTCAAAATAAAGAAATATAGCTTAATCTCATCTCTCAAGGATTTGCATAGTTCTTCAATATTCATGACTTCAAAAGATTCGAGTGTGGCATAAAATACATGATTTTTGCATTTGGCCAAATTGAAGAATAATGAGACTATTATAATGAATTTATTTATGCGCTTCCAAATGACATATGATCTCATGAAAATTTACCCTCTATAAAGAATGATTGGCTCAAAACTCACAAGGGTTAGAAATCTCCACATTTGTTATCCTCAAGATATTCTAAGTCACTTATATCCTTAACAAAGAGTCATGTTTATGTGGCCACGTGCATGTGCAATAAATTGAGCATGAAGGCAATGACATTCTTTATCAGAAGTAGCATAACGAACTTAAAACATAAAACTCATGCTAAAGAAGCAAAACCATATTTTTTTTTTTTTGTGAAAATATAAAATAAACAAAACCACACAAAAACAACGGCAAACATCAAGCATCAAGCTCCTCCCCCTAAAACTTACATTGTCCCTAATGTAACAAAATAAAACAAATAAGTAAAGATTAAGGAGACACTACAAAAAACAGAAACTTTATTGACGTGTCTAAATAAACACGTCAATAAAAAATTTATTGACGTGTTAGATTTTTTTGACGTGTGTAAATGCCACGTCAAAAAATTTTGACGTGCCTTTATTCGACACGTCAATAATTATAATTGGGTAGTAAATTAATTACACAATATGTATTAAAAAAAAATAGGTAATAAATTAATTTTAATTGGTATGAAAAATTAATTGCTTAACAAAATTAGATAACAATATTAATTGGTACCTATATTAAGTAACAAAATTTAATTGGTATATGTCATCATATATTAAGAGATATATTCAAACCCATAAAAATTTTATAAAACTAGTTAATGCTCTTGTCTCTTATATGCAATGCTTTCACTATATATGGTTATTATATGTGCTTTGAATTTTTTAATTTATGGTTATTAATTAATATTAGATAACAAAATATATATGGCTATTAATTAATAATTAAAATTATGCAATGCATTCACTACATATGCTTATTATATATATGCGCTTTATATTCTTTAATTTATGGCTATTAATTAATAGTAGGTAACAAAATGTATATGGTTATTAATTAATAATAAAAATTATGCAATGCTTTTATTATATATATATATATATATGTGTGTGTGTGTGTGTGTGTGTGTGCTGAATTTGTATTCTTTAATTTATTTGGAAATAATTAATATTAGGTAACAAAATAAACATGGTTATTAATTAATAATAAAAATTATACAATGCTTTCACTATATATGGTTATTATATATATGTACTTAATTTGTGTTCTTTAATTTATTAGAAAATAATTAATATTAGGTAACAAAATATATATGGTTATTAATTAATAATAAAAATTATGCAATGTTTTAATTATATGATGACTTTCTTGACGTGTCACATGTGGCAGGTCAAGAAGTAGACACGTCAAGAAACCTCATCGAAAAGGCGCCAAACGAGCTGGACCCCTTTTTCTTTTTTTCTATCATTTTCCCTCCACTTTTTCTTTCCCCTCCCGCATGCGCCCACAGCCTTCCTTTTCAAATAAGTTGTCATTTTTTTTCATTTCTTTTTCTTTTCCTCTTCTAGATGAGATCTCTTCCTTATTTTCTTACCTTTCGCCTTGTCCTTTCAACTAATTTCTTCTCCAAAATTCCTTCTTTCTGCTTGTCTTTCGGTTCTCACTTTTATATATATATATTCTTTTTTTCTTCTTCTTCTTCTTCTTCTCACGCCCACCTCCCTTGTTGGTAGCTTAAACAAAGTAAAAGAAAAGAAGAGAACGAACCTATGAGAGAAGAGGAGAAAAGGTGAAGAAGAAAGAGAAATGGAGAGAGAAGGGAAGGGGTTTGAATCTTTGGGGATTTTAAGGTATAAATGCTTGAATTTGAGTTATTCTATATCTATTAGTCTCTTATATAGAAGTTTTTTTTTTTTGTTTTTTTTTTGTTGTTTAATTGGCTAACCCACTTTTATATTTGTTCTTCCACATTATTTGCGGGTTTGAAGTATTTTAGGAATTTCTACCAGATGTTTAGAGATCGAAGTACTTGTGTAGTGAATTCATCATGAGATTTTGGGAATTTTCCTTCAATAGTTAGATATATATGGGTGTTCAATGTTTGTTGGGATTTATATGGGATTTAAGTTGCAACTAGATTTTTGATGATAAATTAAACATTAAGTAAATTTAATTGAAAAAAAACTTCCAGAGAGTTTTTTTTTAATATTTTTTAAAACTTTAGTGACGTGTTAAAAAGTGGCACCTCGTCAAAAATTATTGACGAGTCAATTTCTAACACGTCAATAATTTTTTTGACGTGCCACTTTTTGGTACGTCAATAAATTATTGACGTGATGAAACTGCCACGTCAAAAAAGAATTTTTGACGCGCCAATTTCTAACACGGCGGTAATTTTTGACATGTCAAAATTGGCACGACAAAAAATTAGAATTTTTGGCACCCGCCTTATTAACCTTTGACACACGTTAATACTAACACGTCAAAAGAGGTTTCTGATGTCTCAATATGCTTGACACGTCATAAACTATTGGTCAACAAAAACCTTTTTTTTTGTAGTGAGAGTACCTTGAAGTGATGAAACAAATTGACACTTGTTACCTACGACAGAAATTTAGAAAACCAAAAAAGAAACAAAAACAAAGATAACCTAAACTACGGCACAAAAACTAACACTAATTGATTGCCGATCTTAACATGCAAGATTCTCTATTTCATCTTTTTCTTGTCTGTAATCTTCCAACACATCATGCTTTTATAGTCATTCGCAACAACAAATGACTTACCCCCATGGAAAGTATCAAGTTTGGATGGGTTTACCACAAGAAAGTCATTCTTCGATATTAAATGTGCATACTTGTGTGCCATGGGCAAGGGTTTTAATTTAACCTTTGGGACATTCTCACTTTACGGCAAAAGGTTGAGCTCATGAGGTGGTAATTCAATTATAGGCTTCCATGCATTTACCTCTAATCCATGTGTAGAGTCCACATAAAAAATAAAATCGCAAGAGTTAGTAAAGCAGGATTCTACAATGTGACCATAAATTAAGCACTCAATATATTTTCGAATCATAACAAATCAAACAAAGTAAGCATTTGATATAAACAAAAATCATAATGAATCAAAATAAACTTGTCACACGAAATTATTCTCAAATTAAAAAGCATCCCCAAAATGTATAAATAAAAAAACATAGAAAAGAAATAACTTGAATGTTAAGAATAAATCCCTAAATACTCAACAATAGTCGCATGAAGCCCTCTGCTTTGTTATTTTGTTTTCTTTTATGCCGTACTGGCTCTTCTCCTTTTCAAAATAATAAGAATCCTTTTATAGAGGATTTGTAGTTGATCTTGACCTTTTGTGTGGCATGTGGTGTCCAATTTCTTCTGGCCAAATGGACAATTTAATCCATTTGCAAAATAAACTTCTTTCTAAGATCCTAGGTGATGTAAGTCTAATGATTGACAATCTTGATCAAGGAATTACTTTGATACAATATAGGCTTTGCTGTTTGAGGGTACTTCTAGTTCTTGATGATGTGGATCAATTGGTCAAATTAGAAAAGTTAGCTGGAAAAGGTAATTGGTTTGGCTTAGGAAGTAAAATTATCATAACAACAAGAGATAAAGATTTACTTCGTGCACACGGAGTTGATTCAGTATACCAGGCGAATAAGTTGGATCACAATGAAGCACTTCAACTCTTCAGTCGACATGCCTTTAAAAGTGGCAAACCTAATGGTGATTTTATGGAACTCACTGAACATGTAATAGGTTATGCAAGGGGCCTTCCACTGGCTTTAGTATTGTTGAGTTCAGATCTATCTAGTAAAAGCTTGCATGAAAGGAAAAGTGCATTGTAGAGGTATAAAAGCATTCCAAATAAAAAAAATTCACGATATACTTAGAATAAGTTATGACGGGTTTGGATCTATATAGTTATGCAAGGGGCCTTCCACTGGCTTTAGTACATGTAATTGGATATGCATGGGGCCTTCCACTGGCTTTAGTACATGTAATTGGATATGCAAGGGGCCTTCCACTGGCTTTAGTATTGCTGGGTTCAGATCTATCTAGTAAAAGCTTGCATGAATGCAAAAGTGCATTGGAGAGGCATAAAAGCATTCCAAATAAAAAAAATTCACGATATACTTAGAATAAGTTATGATGGGTTGGTGGACACTGTGAAAGATATTTTCCTTGACATTGCATATTTTTCAAAGGATAAAAAGCAGGTAATGCAACGAAAATACTAGACAAGGTTGATTTCTTTTCAGATTATGGTATAAAAGTGCCTGTGGATAAGTCTCTCATATCTATTCATGAGTTTCAGAGATTAACTATGCATGACTTGCTTAAAGAAGTGGGTAGAGAAATTGTTCGACAAGAATCACCCAAAGAAGTGGGTAGGTGGTAGTTTCATAAAGATGTTTCTAACAAATTATTAGCAAATTACTCATTTTATTATTGGAATATATATAGTGACACATGTCATCATTTTATTGGCTCTCATGTGGCACACTAACGGAATCCGTCAAGTGTTTTGATCAAATTTGACTGTAGGGAGCAAATTGTTACTTATGAAAAAGAAACTATTGTAAATTATAAAGTTTTTTAACATAAGTCTTAGCGTAATTTTTTCTAGGACATGACGAATATCTTTATGAAACTACATCCTACTACATTTGCCGGGTTCTTTGGGTGATTCTTGTCGAACAATTTCTCTACCCACTTCTTACAGCAAGTCATGCATAGTTAATCTCTCAAACTCATCAATAGATGTGAGAGACTTATCCACAAGCACTTTTTATACCATAATCTGAAAGGAAATCACCATTGTCTAGTATTTTCCTGACTTTACCTACTTTTCTCCTTTGAAAAAATATGCAATATCAAGGAAAATATCTTTCACTGTGTCCTCCAACCCATCATAACTTATTCTAAGTATACAGTGAATGTTTTTTATTAGGAATGCTTTTATACCTATTCAATGCACTTTTCCATTCATGCAAGCTTTTACTAGATAGATTTGAACCAAGCAATACTAAAGCCCGTGGAAGGCCCCTTGCATAACCTATTACATGTTCTGTGAGTTCCATAAAATCATTGTTAGGTGCGCCACATTTAAAGGCATGTCGACTGAAGAGTTGAAATGCTTCATTGTGATCCAACTTATTCACCTGGTATACTGAATCAACTCCGTGTGAATGAAGTAAATCTTTATCTCTTGTTGTTATGATAATTTTACTTCCTAAGCCAAACCAATTACCTTTTCCAGCTAACTTTGCTAATTGAACTAATTGATCCACATCATCAAGAACTAGAAGTACCCTCAAACAGCAAAGCCTATATTGTATCAAAGGAATTCCTTGATCAAGATTGTTAATAATTAGACTTACGCCTCCTAGGATCTTAGAAAGAAGTTTATTTTGCAAACGGATTAAACCGTCTATTTGGCCAGAAGTTTCTCTAATGTTTTCAAGAAAACAACTACCTTCAAACTGTGTGGCAATTGAGTTGTTGGTGGCTTTGGCAAGAGTTGTTGGGTGGTCCCTCTTACGTGGGGACCACATGGACTACAACAAAACAAAGATTTTTGCTTGTAGTAGAATTCTAACACACAATACGTGTGTTTATGAGAGACAAAAAGAAGGGAAAAATAAAAAGAAGAAAAGAAAGAGTGTGGCCCAGGGAGAGAAAGAACAAGAAAAAGGAGAGAAAAAAGGGTTTCGCCTATTCACATCCGTCAGAGATTAGAGGTTCGTTTGTGGTCCGATCTTGATGCAATTTTAGAGTATTTCTCCTGACGACGAGTGCTACATATTGACTGGTGTCGATCGTCGGAATTCCTCTCCAATCGTTTAGTTGTTAATACCTACTTAGTGAGATCTTTCTTTATTCTTGTTGGAATCCACTTTTGGGTGATGAATTTATGTTTAATCCAAGAGGAATGCATGTATTCTTGATGTGGTGATAACCTCTAGATATTTCTCTAGGGAACGCAATTGTAAACTCATTATTTTTTATTGTGGAAGATTTAAGTGGACTAGGTCCCGTGGTTTTTACCATCGCATTGGAGAGCTTTCCACGTAAAAATCTGGGTGTCTTGCCTGTGGGTTTGCTTGATTATTATTTTGTTATTGTGTTACGATTTAATTTGCACAAAGAGGGGTAGATTAATTCTGCTGAGTATCTGAAAATGGTGTTCACCCCTAACATTTGGGCTAGCCTGTCTATCCATGCTGGAAAGCCCCCCACGATAGTGAAAGCAGTCAATGTCAAGAGACAAAACTGGAGAAGATATGGCCACATTATGGAATCTGGATGATATCGAAGATGTTCAAAGTGGCAAATTGTTCATATAAAAAGGGAGGCAAATTTTGCTGCCCATGAACTAGTCAAATTGGATGTCTACCAAAGTATAGATCAGGTTTGGATTGAAAAAATTTCAAGATGTATCAGTGACCTGGTTTTGTTAGGGCGTCATGCTCTTATTTTTTGATATGAATAAAGAATCAAAGATGATGGAATTCTTTTCAAAAAAAAAAAAAAAAAATTCTTGACACACTTATTTACAACAAATATATGTTAAAGAGAAATTAACAAGAATAAATGAATATTTCCTTTGTTTGCATTAGTGTGAATGTTTCCTTTGACAGCCTTAAATACCATATTACTTGCTTTTCTTTTCTTTTTTTGTCTTCTACACTTTAAACCTAAACATGATTTGCTCATACAATTTCATTACACAAGTAATTTCCTTAGCTGTAGTTACCATCTTCTTCTCTTTCTCAGCATTTACGACAACCATATGATGATGGTTAACAGAGTCGAGGGAGGTCAGGAGGTCAGGCAATTCTCTCAAATGCTTTGCTCGGCCATTTCCTTCCACGTACGATTGAATAGACAACAGACCCAATTCTCCAAATGGAAGTTACAAACAAAACACACAAGTCTTTCCTTTCGTCTCCTCTTCTCTTCATTATGTTTCCTTCTTCCCTCTTGCCCACAACGTGGACTTTGAAAAAATATAATAAAACAAAAGGAAATGCTAGGTGTTCTTCTAGTGTTCTCCTAGTGTCCTCCCAACTGTGATGTGACTTTTAAAATAACCAATAGATTAAAAGTCAATAATGATAATCTCTAGATTTAAAGTAAATATTAAATCAGCAATGGCTTTTAAAATGTTTCTTTAAAATCACCAATAGATTTTGTTGAGATTTTCCATTAAATCCCAACAAAATACCCCTTTTTAGAAAAAAAAATATTTAAATTTTTTTTGCATGCTGTTAAATTCGAACCAATGCCTTAATCTTTGTAATTTTTTTCTTTTATTTTTTTCCTAAAACAAATTGGAGTATATTGGAAAAATTTAGTGGATGGGTGAGCTTACAAACAATTGAAAGATAGATACACTAAATTGTGAGAAATTAAACTTTAGGGGGACATTGCAAAAGTAATGACAATTCAAGGGGGTTAAGTGAAGTTTTCCCAAAAAATTACTTAAAACTTCATACGATAAGTATAAATGACAAATAACTCCCTATCTTGAACTTTTATTTGAAATTTTGACAAAAACCGTGCCCAACCATCCTAAATCCTTAGGGGTGGTTCGGCTACCTCGTTGGCCAATTCGGAGTGGTCCAACCAAACCCTATATATATTTTTTTTGTTTTATATATATATATTGTTTTTTCTTTTTCTTTTTTTATTATAAGAAAAAAGTGCTGTATTTTTATTAGTACTAATATGACATTTGGGGATTGAGATCCCCTAGAATTCCTTTTAAATTTGAGATTCTCAGCCATTCAACTAATTTAAGCGTCTAAATTAAGTCATGTTTGCTCATTAAATGCTAAAACATGGCTTATTTTAGACGTTTAGATGAGATGAACAGCTAAATTTTATGAATTTCAGAATCTCAAATTTAAAGAGGATTCTAAAAAATCTCAATCCGCCATTTGGAGGGTTTTCTATGCATTTGGAAGGTTTTCTATAAGAAGTTTAAACCGAAAATGAAGGTGGAAAGTTGTGTTATTTATGCTCAGCCGAAGAGTTTTAAGAAGTGATGGAGCCACGCGGAGACCAATACGAGCGATGGCCCCAACTATAGCTGGAAAAAAAAAAAAAAATTAAGTCTTATATGTTTGGCTAATGCTGTAACGTCCTAGATAATTATTAAGTTTATTATTAATATGATAAAATTGTACATGAGATGATTTAGAATAATAGATATAATAATAATAATATTTGTGAGATAATAATATAATAGCAATATTATTTAATGATGATATACTTATGTAATGTAAGTTTAAAGTGATAAAGAGATTAACTAATAATAATGTTAGTGTGATAATAAGTCCTAGTATGGTAAATAATTATATGTATGGGTAAATTGTAGTTGAAATAAATGGTAGGGGTAAATCTTGCAATTCTAAATAGTTGGAGCATTAAAATAGAAATAGAATCTTATCCTATACCACATGTCAAATTTTCATTGGCCATTGGAGATACCTTATCTCCTTAGTTTTAAAAGAAAAATGCAAAAAAATAATAATAATACAAGTCTTTTGGTGGGCCCCCTGCAGCAGCCCACTTTTCCCCCATCCTTTCTTTCTTTTCCTCCTTTCTTTCTTTCTCCCTCACCCCCATTCATGCACACACACAGCAGCCGCCCCCTTTTTTCCCATTTTCCCTCACTCTTTCTCCTTCCACACACCCACACACACGGCCTAGATTAGGAGAGAAAGAGCTGCAGATTGAGAGAGAGAGAGTGGGGTAGTGCTGGCTGGGAGAAAGAAAGAGAAAGAAGAAGGAGAAGAAGAAAGAAGAAAAAGAAAAGAAAAGGGAAGTGACGAATTTGAAGGGGGATTTTGGCCATGGAAGCTTGAATGGTAAATGCTAAAGCTTTTCTTTGTGATTTCTTCTTACCCATTGATTGTAGGAAACGAAAATGACATGAATTATTAGGGATTTCTTTAGGTCCAAAAACTAGGGTTCTTGAAAGGAATTTTGAGGATTTTGTTATATGGTTGAATTTTTAGTTTCTCTTTAAGGTTTTGTTCTACCCATTGTATATCAAGCTTGAAAGCATGTTTATTTGGGGAATTTCTAATTAGGTCCAAAAATTGGGGAATTTTAATTAGAAGCCTAATTCCTAAAATTAGCTTGGGGTTTTTGTGTGTAGTGGATTGCTATGCATTATTCAAGTTTTGGGTTATTTTATTAATGGGTTGAAACCCCAATTTTACTTATTGGTAAAATATGGACATAAACCCTACTTTTATATGGTTTGAATTAATTTGGGGCTTTAGGTATATGAACAATAGCAATGTTGTTTCATTGGGTTAATTACATTTCAAGTGTTAATTAATCCTAGGTTTTCATGGGATTCCATGGAAATTGATGAATATGGGTTTAGGTTCTAATGTCATATTAGAATCATGATTATAGTAAGTGTTATGAGAATTATAAAGTTTGGGGTAAATTGCTAGATTAAATGGCTTAGAAGAGAATAACAATTATGGGTTAAGTGTAATGCTTAACCTAGAGTCTATGTATATGCTTCAAGATTTAGTGATTTAATATATAACGATGTAGAATCATAGTTCAATGTAACTAAGTTATTAGATAATTAATCCACTAGCTAATGGAGCGTGATACTTGTAGTGCTCAAGTATCTTTATGGAGTGTGAATTGTTAAGTTAAGAATAGAGCTTAATTATGTGTTTATTATGTAAATGCTTAGATGCATTGCGGTTGAGAAAAGAATCCACCGAAGGGTACTCAAGCGAAAAATGTAAGTATTTTACTTACTGGGCATAAAGGGTTCTATTTTTAAAGTATAAAAGATGTTTTGGTTGAACGATTGATGTGTGATGTTTGAGATACTATGATTATTGGTGATGTTCTATGAGATGTGTTGGATGAATGTTTGATGCAATGTTTCTATGAGCTTTTATGGATTTGTAAGATAATGTGATGATTATGCTGTCATGAGTATTTCGATGATTCGTATGGTTTACGACATGATTCTATGATTTTATGGTATGAGTTATGATAGCATATAAGTTCAAGGATTTATTGACATAAGTATGCATAGCATATGATTGCATGAAAATGATGTTAAAAGAAAGGTAACTAGTCTTACTTTGTAGATGGCCCAAGTAGCGGCAAGCAAAGTAAGGCTAGGGACGAATGAAGTTAAAGAAAAGGTAACCGGCCTTACTTTGTAGATAGCCCAAGTAGCGGCAAGCAAAGTAAGGCTAGGGACGAATGAAGTTAAAGAAAAGGTAACCGGCCTTACTTTGTAGATGGCACAAGTAGCGGCAAGCAAAGTAAGGTTAGGGATAAATGATGATAAAGGAAAGGTATCTGGTCTTACTTTGTAGATGGCCCAAGTAGCGACAAGCAAAATAAGAACGGTCCTTGTTTTGTAGATGGCACAAGTAGGGGCAAGCAAAACAAGGATTGGCCTTACTCTGTAGATGGCACAAGTATGGGCAAGCAGAGTAAGGACAGAGACAAATGATGTTAAAGTAAAGGTAACTGGTCTTACTTTGTAGATGGCACAAGTAGCGGCAAGCAAAGTAAGAACGGTCCTTGTTTTGTAGATGGCACAAGTAGGGGCAAGCAAAACAAGGATTGGCCTTACTCTGTAGATGGCACAAGTATGGGCAAGCAGAGTAAGGACAGAGACAAATGATGTTAAAGTAAAGGTAACTGGTCTTACTTTGTAGATGGCACAAGTAGCGGCAAGCAAAGTAAGAACGGTCCTTGTTTTGTAGATGGCACAAGTAGGGGCAAGCAAAACAAGGATTGGCCTTACTCTGTAGATGGCACAAGTAGAGGCAAACAGAGTAAGGACAGGGACTAATGGTACACAGTGAAACAAGAAACAAGAATGACAATGATGAGCATGAGCTTGCATGGCATATGAATGTTATGATGATGATGATGATATATGATGCTTGCATTGTTGCATATGATGATTTTTATGCTAGACGTATCGGTACGCATACGAGACGGGAGATGGAACCGTGCGTATGTATATCGTTATGGATAGATGATACATGGTGACTTTTCATATGTTTTATTGTTAAGCTATATAATATGTAAGTATGTATAAAGTTAGATGGGTTAGTATGCGCATGTTCCGAGAGCGGAAGATCGGGCTTACGTATACTTTCACAACTGATCTAGTATGTTTTCAAATGATGATTCTTTTTGAAAGCCTAGTGAGTTCTATATTGCTGAGCGTCTCTATTTTATGGAGACGGCGGGCTCATGAAATCTGTCTGCATCATGGGTGGTGGTGATTCCCATGGTGCAGACGATGTTGTTGATGCAGGTATAGGGACCCTAGATGATGATCCAGTGGCTATGTATCTGGGTTACCACGGTGCCTGAGGCCTGGACACATTGGGTGTTTATTTTGTAGGACTAGTTGATAGCCCTCTTTTGTAGAGCATTCATGTATATGCTTAGGCATTGTTATTTTGTATATGGCTTGTGTCGTATGTGACACTTCTATATAGCCATTCTTTTGTATGTAAGCTTTACTTACTTAGATGTATTTGTCAGCTCTAATGTGTTATGTTATGTCTTATGATATTTATATTCCACTGCAAGGATATGAACTCTGATGAATCATGAACGATGCATATAGCTCTGTGAGACTTATGATATTGTCAATCAGGTTAATGCATGGGTTCGTGGCATACTGCGGTATCGCCATGCCACTGTGACAATCCACTTTATTGTGGGTTATTGGTTTTTTTTTTTTAAAAAAAAAAAATTTAAATCATGCTTTTATCAAGCGGGTCGTCACAAATGGCCCCTCCAAAAATAGTCAACAACCCAACAATTAGCCTATACGTGGTTGTGTGCACAAGTTCAAGTTGTTTCTCTTTAATGTAGTGGGTTTGCCATTTGCAGCAGAAAACTCCCATAAAGTTTGTCAAAGTCCATCTTTATAAGCTTGTTGCCGTTGCCGACAAGTTTCTCATTTTTCTTTAATTTGACGCCTCGTGAGCATGTGACAACTTGCATTATTATCTTGACAAACTTGCACAATTAGGGAGGTATAGCTAGCGGTTCTGCCATTCTCTCTCAATTTTCTCTACTAACTAGTACTCTTGCAACTTCGTCCATGGCCTTCCACACAGCTTCTTCGTCATTCTCTTCTTCCATATTTCAATGGGTTGTATTCTTGAGTTTTAGAGGTGAAGACACTCGTAAAACTTTCACTACTCATATATACACAGATTTATGTCGAAGAGGAATCAACACCTTCATGGATGACAAACTTCGAAACGGAGAGGAAATTTCATCAGCACTTGTCAAAGCCATTGAACAGTCAAAGATTTTGATCATTGTACTCTCTAAAAACTACGCATCATCTCGATGGTGCTTGGGTGAGCTGATGAAGATCCTCGAGTGCAGAAAGACAAGGGAGATACTAGTTCTACCACTGTTCTATGACATAAATCCTTCGGAAGTACGGCATCAAACCAATAGGGTTGGAGAAGCATTCACTGAACTTGCAAAAAGGTTCAACGATGATGAAATGAAGGTGGAGGGGTGGAAGAGAGCCCTAAACGAAGTGGCCAATTTATCCGGGATGTATTTGGGAAACAGGTATTTCTAACCACCTTTGCTGTCTTCCTTCTATATTGTTCTTTTTTTCTTCTAATTATGGTACATCCCATATACATATGTTTTCATGCATGCATGTAAACTATTTTACATTTAAAAATGTCTACTTGTAATTAAACTTTTAAATAATCTTTGTTCTAAAATTAATTAAACTCGGTCGATTCTTTTGGTTTAGATGGGATAATTTGCTTGAATAACTTTTTTCAAGACTTTAAAAAATAAAATATGGAAAATGAACTTTCCATTTGTTGCGCACATATCAGGGTTGCTTCTGCTGGAGTATTACCAGGATGGGTGACCTCCTGGGAAGTCTGGCTTGGGGGACCCAAAAGTGGACAATATTGTGTCATTAAGGTGGGGTGTTACAAATGGTATCAGAGCCTTTGCCTAGCCTGAGATAGGGGGAGCGTGCATAAGCCCATGAAAGTCGCTAGCGGGCACTCGCTAGGACAGATGCCAAGAATGGGCTAATCCCATGAGGGTCCCCAGCGGGGACGCTGGGTCCTAAGAGGGGGTGATTGTAGCGTCCCACATCGCCTGGGTATGGAGATGGGGATGTGCTTAAATGTATACAACACCCTTAATGATAACAACACGTTTAAAGCCGTGATGGTTATGATCCCATCAAAACTCCACAGTTAAGCGTGCTTCTGATGGAGTAGTACCAGGATGGGTGACCTCCTGGGAAGTCTGGCTTGGGAGAGCAAAAAACGGACAATATTGTGTGTGATTGAGGTGGGGTGTTACAAAATATGGTAAGAATTATGTTAAAAATCCCTTTAAATTTTACATTTGTTTTTTTTTTTCATGAGTTAAGCTACTAGGAAAATATATATTTTACAAAATAACAATATTGCTTCAAGTTAGATGGTTATCTGACTTCAAGGGTTGAATATTCATGTAAAAATTGTGATGTTCATAATAGAAGGAGAACATGTGAGGTTAATCCCACCTTGAGAAAAAAAAAAAAAAAAAAAAAAAGTCCCATTTCGAAATTCTAATTAAAGATTATACTGAACTTTATAAAAAGTTTAAATATAATTCTTGGAATTTTTTATTTTATTTTATTTTTTTTTGGTAAAAACACATTTCTCAAAACAAACTACAAAAAAAAAAAAAAAAGTGTTTTACAAAAAATTAAATACAAAACTTTTAGGGAATGCCCTACAGCTTTGTAATCGAAAATTTTGAAAACGCATACTTCTAGCTATTTAAAGTGAGAAGGTTGGTCTTAACAATACATACATACAACCTTTGTCAATTTTTACAATTTTTATTAGTATCTTGCCTTTTCTTTTATGAACAAGTAAGGCTAATATGTAAATATAAATATAACATAAACATTCATTTTGAGAATGTGATCATCAGTCACTTTAAGGCATTCCAAATTACTCATTTTGAATGAGTGGATATACAGGATAACATAATAGCAGAGGGTGGACAAGATGAAGAACATCCTCACTATCAAATTGCAATTATTGTTGGAGTCTACAGCGATGGTAATGAAATCTATTGTCCTCATGGAGATTACCATAAAACTTGCTCTGGATCATTGTTCTCTGATCAAGTATGGTTGCATTCCTATGTTCTTCCAGAAGATTTTAAGCTAAAGATGCAACACCCCGATATTTGAGCTGGCAAATATCGAAGTCATGACACTGCAACTTTAGAAAATACAATCTTATAGCGGAGTATGTATATTTTTTTTCTTTTTCTATGACCTAGGAATAACTTACACAACACAATTGAGCTGATTGAAATACCTCAAGGTGATATAAAATAGAAACATGGTTTTCATTACAACATATGTACACACTAGGTGTACCAAATATCTGCAACAGACGGCACCTACGTTAATATAGTAATATTTATTAAGTTCACACACATCACCATACGTAATAAAAGCGATTAACATAAATGAGACTTGCTCCATAGAGTAAGCATCAATCCTACAGTAGATGGTTTATCAACCATCAAAACCAGTAAAAGGACCATCGTCCTCACTTTCTATTCCTGCATCAAGATCTATGTAAAGATGACGTTATCATATTTACATAGGCAAACAAGTGAGTAATCTATTTTCCTAGAGATAAAGACTAAAAAGACTAGTTTGAACAAGTAAAATTAAAAACTAAAATATATAATAATGAATGAGTTGTGAATGCAGCGTAATGACTGATTAGTTTGTGTTTTATGATAATCTTTCTTCAGACCTCTTGTCATGAGCTCTCAGCTCGCTTATGTCCGTTATGTCTCACACACTTTAGAGGTTTACCTGTTTGGTGCTGGCAACTACACCGCCCTAGCTTAGTTATATATTAGGCATGTTGGACGGTTATATACCCCCATTCACTGAGATACCGACAGTTCCTCGCGGCAATCTACCCAACTTGTTCTTAAGGTGGCTATCTTATCTGCCCATTTTACTAGACACATTATACAACAGTTGTATTACAAAATTATAATAATAAAACAAAAAAATAATTCCTATAATAATAAATCAAAGCTAGTACTCAGTAAGTATATCCATACTTACTCTCCTTAGTGTAGTATTCTGCTCCACTTCTGCATATAAGTACATACATACAAACAATACTTAGTTCATTCTCCAATAATATCATTGGTTAAAGACCCTCATCTTTTTATATTTATTTATTATCCGTCACTTCATCTTTACTTACTCATTTTATTATATTAATCTAAGATAGTCACTTATAACTAGCTTTATGCCTGAATTCATTTTTGGTGACGAGGCTAATGGCCAGTATCACTAAATACAAGCTAGTATTATAAATAATATATATCAAGCATGACTCATATTTCGGAGATGAGACCAATGGTCCATACCTACTAAAGTATGAATTAAAATTTAAATGACAATAAAAGAAATGACTGAATGTAAATATTGAATTCATATTTCGAGGATGAGACGAATGGTCCGTACCGCCAAAAATATGAACTAAAATTTAAATAACAATAAAAGAAATGACTGAATGTAAATACTAAATTCATATTCTGGGAATGACCGCCGAAAATATGAATTAAAATTTAAATGATAACAAAAGAAATGACTGAATGCAAAAGCTGTAAAGTAAATAATATATAGATAATATCATAAGCCCTTAATTGATTTTCTCTACTAACTCATTATTATTAATTCACTTGTATCTATTACGCTATTTTACATTATACGCTTATTGGGTCTTTAAACAATTAAATGAGAACAAGTGATACAAGCAATAAATCATGATATTTATACAAGAAACACTTACCCAATAATCCTTAGAAGTAAAACTCTACCAAATCTTCTCTAGGTAGCTAGTTTAGAAAAATAAGAACACTTGAACACTATAAGAAAGATCTAAGCTATATGGTATTTGACAAGAACTAAGAAATAAAATGAAAGGAGGAGCAAACAATTTTACTTGTTCTAAGATTGTAAATGAAAAGCTCAAGTGAAAGTGACTTTAGCTTAGGCTCCATTTATAAGAGAATGAATGGTTAGGATTTATTTTTATACATTTGATCTCAGGGTTGAGATGTATTTAACCAAAAGAATGAACCTAGTCCATATTTCATGCTCTATACCAATTAGTATTTTCGTCCAAAATGAGGGGAGTGTATCCCGATTTATTTTTCAATGTCCAAATGTACTCCAATTGACATGAAATTTTGAGAGCAGATAGAGGACTCCGAGACAAACATTTTATATTTTTGGTTTGACTTCATCCGAGTTCGTTTGTGTCTATTTTTGCCCTATACAAAGTTTCCGATTCAACTTAGGCTTTAACTATTTGCATCCCCACTTGGTCACTTGCCTTATTAAATTATTATTATCATGATACTTCCCATAACCCTCATTACTAGAAAACTTTAAGCTTTCAACAAAGGTGGCTAGCCTTGGTATCTTTCTTTAGCAGTTTTAATCTCATTAGACAGTATGAAAATTATGACACTGTTTCTTAGGCTAAAAACTCAAAAGCTTCAAATTAATTTATGACTTCACTAAATGCCAATATAAATAATTTATTTACTAAATTGGGTTTAATTATGCCCATAAACATATTAGTGAAGCAAAATATTAGAATCGAAGTAATATACAAAAGAGGTCAAAAATCAATGTAATATATCTTTAACACTAAATAGTTATTTAATATCATTAATCCACATATCATTGTTCTAATTCATCGATTATTCTTTTAATCTATTTAATATTATTTAAATAAGAGTTTTAAAATCTAGGTTGTTACAAAAGAGGGGAGATAATCTTCAAGTTTGCTTAAGTATTTTCCAGTATCATACAGGTTTGAATTTTATATCTGTGAAACATTCAAAGTCAGTGTTCTTTAAAAGTTGCAGATTCCATTTGGTACGAAAGCATGAAGAAAAAGCAATAGCTTTAATTCAACCTTCAAAATAATAAGAATCCTTTTATAGGGGATTTGTAGTTGGTCTTGACCTTTTGTGTCACATGCGGTGTCCAATTTCTTCTGTTTTCTTATTTTATTGTGGGCCCCACGTTAGCTTTTCTCCTTTTAAGTCTTCTTTATTCGTCTTTGTTTTGCTAGTTCCCACCTACGCATGGCTTTGCAAATTCATGAGAAAAGTCTCCTTCGGCTTTCTTTTCTTTTCTTTTCTTTTATTCCTTTTTTTTTTTTTCCTAGAAAAGGCAATAACTTGCATTATAATATCCTTTTAAGCTCACATTTAATAATTAAATATTATTCCACAATTAAATATAAAATGCAAGAATTAATATAAAATAAGGTAGGATAAAGCTTATTTTAATAGACACTTTAATTTAAGCTATTATCCTCCCCACCTCCCCGGCGGCTTATTTTAATAATTTACACTACACTCATTGATTAGTCATGAACATGTCTAAACCATACACTCCTCAAGATCAATGATAGAGGAGGAGGAACGAATTCTTTGGCAGCCGCCACCAAGTGGAATGGTTAAACTCAATTGGGATGTGGCAGTGGATGCTAAGGAAAAAATAATTGGTTTGGGAATTGTAGGTAGAGATGAGAAGGGATCTTTCTTGGCTGCACTCAGTAAACAAATGCGCACTGATATCAGTCCGGTGGGAGCAGAAATTTATGCTGCACTCCATGCAGTCCAGTTTTGCATTGAACAATGCTACTCGAAGGCATGGTTTGAAGGTGATGCACTGCAGGTAGTTAAAGAAGTAAATTCAGAGTTACCCTGTGAAAGCATGCATGGTCATTTAACCGAAGCCATAAAGGAACATCTTCAAGGTTTGAACCAGGCGATTTTAACCCACGCCAGAAGAGAGGCAAATGCTGTTGCCCACGAACTAGCTGTAGAAGCTAGGACCCATGTCATAGATACCGTTAGGTGGACATCAATCCCACCATGTATTTGTGGTATTGTAAGGCGAGAGGAATCACTTTCCTCCCTTTCATTCTTACCTTTTTGAGATTCAATAAAAGTTTTTTTTTTTTTTTGACATGTCCACACAAGAAGGGGAGGAGGGATTCGAACTAGTGACCTCCGCTTCATAAGGCGTGGTTCCTAGCCGATTGAGTTACCTCTTGGGGACGAGATTCAATAAAAGTATACGACTCTTATCGTCAAAAAAAAAATAAGGACTTTTATTGGGACATAACATAGGGTTAAAGAAAGGGAAATAAATAAAAAAAAGGTGACGGTAAAAGTGAGAAGTATTTCAAGATAAATGGGACTTCGGCTTCTTTTGTATGTTCAATTAATTTCACTCTCCAATGTTCTTTCAATAAAGCACTTATATTTCTTTTCCATAGTATACCTTCACCCTTGAACATCAACCATTTTTTTTTCTTCTTCTTCTCCTTCAATCTTTTCATTGGATTTTTTTTTTTTTTCAATTTTTTTTCCTCATCTTCTTTTGAATCACTGATCCACCACACCGAAATAATTTGATAAAATTCATTCTTGAAACACTTGAGAAAGGGTTTAAGAAAGAAAGGCTAATTATATGGCTCAATGGGGTGACTAGTGATAGTGTATCATACGAAGAATGTTGAGGCTCAAAATAAAGAAAAATAGCTTAATCTCATCTCTCAATGATTTGCATAGTTCTTCAATATTCATGACTTCAAAAGATTCAAGTGTGGCATAAAATACATGATTTTTGCATTCGGCCAAATAGAAGAATAATGAGACTAACATAATGAATTTATTTATGCCCTTCCAAATTACATGATCTCACGAAAATTTACCCTCTACAAAGAATGATTGGCTCAAAACTCACAAGGGTTAGAAATCTCCACATTTGTTATCCTCAAGATATTCTAAGTCACTTATATCCTTAACAAAGAGTCATGTCTATGTGGCCATCTGCGTATGCAATAAATTGAGCATGAAGGCAATGACATTCTTTAGCAGAAGTAGCATAATGAACTTAAAACATAAAACTCATGCTAAAGAGGCGAAACCTTTTTTTTTTTTTTTTTGTGAAAATATAAAATAAACAAAACAACGACAAACATGAAGCATCAAGCTCCTCCCCCTAAAAATTACATTGTCCCTAATGTAACAAAATAAAGCAAATAAATAAAGATTAAAAGGACAGTACAAAAAACAGGGACTTTATTGACGTGGCAAACAGTAACTCATGTTTTCCACATCAATAATTTTTGACGTGTTTAAATAAGCACGTCAATAAATTTTTTATTGACGTGTCGGATTTTAACACGTCAAAAAGTTTTGACGTGTCTAAATGCCACGTCAAAATTTTTTGACGTGCCTTTATTCCACACGTCAATAATTATAATTAATTATAATTATAATTAGGTAGTAAATTAATTATACAATATGTATTAAAAAAATTAGGTAGTAAATTAATTTTAATTTGTATGAAAAATTAATTCGTTAACAAAATTAGATAACAATATTAATTGGTACCTATATTGAGTAACAAAATTTAATTTGTATATGTATAATTGGTATATGTCATCATATATTAAGAGATATATTCAAACCCATTAAAATTTTATAAAACTAGTTAATGCTCTTGTCTCTTATATGCAATGCTTTCACTATATATATAGTTATTATATGTGCTTTATATTCTTTAATTTATGGCTATTAATTAATAGTAGGTAACAAAATATATATGGTTATTAATTAAAATGATATAGTATTAACACATATCACGTTTTCAATATTGTAGGAATATTAATACATATATGTATTATCTTAGTTTTAAGTATATAGTATTCTTTTTTAAATAACTGATCATATAATTTTTTTTCTCTATTATTTTCAATATATTTTCTTGACATGTCAATGTTACATGCCAATAATTTCTTGACGTGTCACATTTTGACACGTCAATAATTATTGACGTGCCATTATTTCGCACGTCAAAAATTAATTAATTAATAATATTAATTATTTGTACCTATATTAAGTAACAAAATTTAATTAATTGGTTAACAAAATTAGATAACAATATGAATTGAGACATATATTAAGTAACAAAATTTAATTGGTATAGGTATAATTGGTATATGTCGTCATATATTAAGAGATATATTCAAACCTATTAAAATTTTATAAAACTAGTTAATGCTCTCTTGTCTCTTATATGCAATGCTTTCACTATATATGGTTATCATATATATGTGTCTTATATTCTTTAATTTATGGCTATTAATGAATAGTAGGTAACAAAATATATATGGTTATTAATTAATAATAAAAATTATGCAATGCTTTTATTATATATATATGTGTGTGTG
Organism: Corylus avellana; assembly: GCF_965113065.1. Classification (NCBI taxonomy): domain Eukaryota; kingdom Viridiplantae; phylum Streptophyta; class Magnoliopsida; order Fagales; family Betulaceae; genus Corylus; species Corylus avellana. The sequence goes on from NC_142497.1 coordinate 15,010,072, forward strand.
TGTGTGTGTGTGTGCGCGCGCTCGTGCGCACTTAATTTGTATTCTTTAATTTATTTGGAAATAATTAATATTAGGTAACAAAATATATATGGTTATTAATTAATAATAAAAATTATGCAATGTTATAATAATATGATGACTTTGTTGACGTGTCACATGTGGCACGTCAAGAAATTCTTGACGTGCCACATGTGACACGTCAATAATTTATTGACGTGTCTACGGTAGACACGTCAAGAAACCTCATCGAAAAGGCGCCAAACCAGCTGGACCCCTTTTTCGTTTTTTTTTTCTGTCCTTTTCCCTCCGCTTTTTCTTTCTCCTCCCCGTGTGCGCCCACAGCCTTCCTTTTCAAATAAGTTGTCATTTTTTTTCTTTTCCTTTTCTTTTCGTCTTCTAGATGAGGTCTCTTCCTTATTTTCTTACCTTTCGCCTTGTCCTTTCAACTAATTTCTTCTCCAAAATTCCTTCTTTCTGCTTGTCTTTCGGTTCTCACTTTTATATATATATATATATATTCTTTTTTTTTTTCTTCTTCTTCTTCTCACGCCCACCTCCCTTGTTGGTAGCTTAAACAAAGTAAAAGAAAAGAAGAGAACGAACCTACGAGAGAAGAGGTGAAAAGGTGAAGAAGAAAGAGAAATGGAGAGAGAAGGGAAGGGGTCTGAATCTTTGGGGATTTTAAGGTATAAATGCTTGAATTTGAGTTATTCTATATCTGTTAGTCTCTTATATAGAAGTTTTTTTTGTTTTGTTGTTGTTTAATTGGCTAACCCACTTTTATATTTGTTCTTCGACATTATTTGGGGGTTTGAAGTATTTTAAGAATTTCTACCAGATGTTTAGAGATCGGAATACTTGTGTAGTGAATTCATGACGAGATTTTGGGAATTTTCCTTCAATAGTTAGATATATATGGGTGTTCAACGTTTGTAGGGATTTATACGGGTTTTAAGTTGCAATTGGATTTTTGATGATAAATTAATCATGAAGTAAATTTAATTGAAAAAAAACTTCCGAATTTTTTTTTTTTTTTAAATTATGATTTTTTTTTAATTATTAATTTTATTTTAATATTTTTTTAAACTTTAGTGACGTCAATAATTTTTTTATGACACGTCAATAATTTTTTTGATGTACCACTTTTTGACACGTCAATAAATTATTGACGTGGTGAAACTGCCACGTCAAAAAAGAATTTTTAACATGCCAATTTCTGACACGTCAGTAATTTTTAACGTGTCAAAATTGGCATGTCAAAAAATTGAAATTTTTGACACCCGCCTTATTAACCTTTGACACACGTCAAAAAAGGTTTTTGACGTGTCAATATGCTAGACACGTCAGAAACTATTGGTCAACAAAAAACTTTTTTTTTTGTAGTGAGAGTACCTTGAAGTGATGAAACAACTTGACACTGTTACCTGCAAAAGAAATTTAGAAAACAAAAAAAGAAACAAAAACAAAGATAACCTAAACTTCGACACAAAAACTAACACTAATTGATTGCAGATCTTAACATGCATGATTCTTTATTTCATCTTTTTCTTGTCTGCAATCTTCCAACACATCATGCTTTTATAGTCATTCGCAACATTAAATGATTTACCCCAATGGAAAGTATCAAGTTTCGATGGGTTTACCACAAGAAAGTCATTCTTTGATATTAAATGTGCATACTTGTGTGCCATTGGCAAGGGTTTTAATTTAACCTTTCGGACATTCTCGCTTGACGGCAAAAGGTTGAGCTCATGAGGTGGTAATTCAATTATAGGCTTCCATAGATTTACCTTTAATCCATGTATAGAGTCCACACAAAAAATAAAATCACAAGAGTTAGTCAAGCAGGATTCTACAATGTGACCATATATTAAGCACTCAATATATTTTCGAATCATAACAAATCAAACAAAGTAAGCATTTGCTATAAACAAAAATCATAATGAGTCAAAATAAACTTGTCACACGAAATTATTCTCAAATTAAAAAGCATCCCCAAAATGTATAAATAAAAAAACATAGAAAAGAAATAACTTGAATATTAAGAATAAATCCCTAAATACTCAACAATAGTCGCAGGAAGCCCTCTGCTTTGTTATTTTCTTTTCTTTTGTGCCGTATGGGCTCTTCTCCGAGCCAAGACGGGTGTTGTGGCTCTTCTCCTTTTCAATATAATAAGAATCCTTTTATAGAGGACTTGTAGTCCGTCTTGACCTTCTGTGTGGCATGTGGTGTCCAATTTCTTCTTGCCAAATGGACGACTTAATCCATTTGCAAAATAAACTTCTTTCTAAGATTCTAGGTGACGTAAGCCTAATGATTGACAATCTTGATCAAGGAAGTACTTTGATACAATATAGGCTTTGTTGTTTGAGGGTACTTCTAGTTCTTGATGATGTGGATCAATTAGTCCAATTAGAAAAGTTAGTTGGAAATGGTAATTGGTTTGGTTTAGGAAGTAAAATTATCATAACAACAAGAGATAATGATTTACATCGTGCACACGGAGTTTATTCAGTATACCAGGTGAGATCACAATGAAGCACTTCAACTCTTCAGTCGACATGCCTTTAAAAGTGGCAAACCTAATGGTGATTTTATGGAACTCACTGAACATGTAATAGGTTTTGCAAGGGGCCTTCCACAGGCTTTAGTAAGTTTGAGTTCGGATCTATCTAGTAAAAGTTTGCATGAATAGAAAAGTGCATTGGAGAGGTATAAAAGCATTCCTAATAAAAAAAATTCACGATATACTTATAATAAGTTATGATGGGTTGGAGGACATTGTGAAAGATATTTTCCTTGACATTGCATATTTTTCAAAGGAGAAAAAGTAGGTAATGCATGGAAAATACTAGACAAGGGTGATTGCTTTTCAACTTATGGTATAAAAGTGGTTGTGGATAAGTCTCTCATATCTATTGATGAGTTTGAAAGATTAACTATGCATGACTTGATGCAAGAAGTGGGTAGAGCAATTGTTCGACAAGAATCACCCAAAAAACCTAGCGAACGTAGTAGGTTGTAATTCCACAAAGATGTTTCTAACAAATTATTAACAAATTACTCATTTTATTATTGGAATATATATAGTGACACATGTCGTCATTTTATTGGCTTTCATGTGGCACACTAACAGAATCCGTCAAGTGTTTTGATCAAATTTGACTACATGGAGCAAATTGTTACTTATGAAAAAGAAACTATTGTAAATTATAAAAGTTTTTTAACATAAGTCTTAGCGTACTTTTTTCTAGGACAGGACGAATATCTTTATGATACTACAACCTACTACGTTTGCCAGGTTCTTTGGGTGATTCTTGTCGAACAATTTCCCTGTTCTTACAGCAAGTCATGCATAGTTAATCTCTCAAACTCATCAATAGATGTGAGAGACTTATCCACAAGCACTTTTATACCATAATCTGAAAGGAAATCACCCTAGTCTAGTATTTTCCTGAAATTACCTACTTTTCTCCTATGAAAAAATATGCAATGTCAAGGAAAATATCTTTCACAGTGTCCTCCAACCCATCATAACTTATTCTAAGTATACTGTGAATGTTTTTTATTAGGAATGCTTTTATACCTATTCAATGCACTTTTCCATTCATGCAAGCTTTTACTAGATAGATTTGAACCTAGCAATACTAAAGCCCGTGGAAGGCCCCTTGCATAACCTATTACATGTTCTGTGAGTTCCATAAAATCATGGTTAGGTTCGCCACTTTTAAAGGCATGTCGACTGAAGAGTTGAAGGGCTTCATTGTGATCCAACTTATTCACCTAGTAAATCTTTATCTCTTGTTGTTATGATAATTTTACTTCCTAAGCCAAACCAATTACCTTTTCCAGCTAACTTTTCTAATTGAACTAATTGATCCACATCATCAAGAACTAGAAGTACCCTCAAACAGTATGGCCTATATTGTATCAAAGTAATTCCATGATCAAGATTGTTAATCATTAGACTTTCGTCACCTAGGATCTTAGAAAGAAGTTTATTTTGCAAACGGATTAAACCGTCCATTTGGCCGGAAGTTTCTCTAATGTTTTCAAGAAAACAACTACCTTCAAACTGTGTGTCAATCGAGTTGTAGGTGGCTTTGGCAAGAGTTGTTGGGTGGTCCCTCTTATGTGGGGACCACATGGACTACAACAAAACAAATATTTTTGGTTGTAGTAGAATTCTAACACACTATACGTGTGTTTATGAGAGACAAAAAGAGGAGAGAAATAAGTAGGAGAAAGGAAAGAGTACGGCGCAGGGAGAGAAAGAAAAAGAAAAAGGAGAAAAAAAAAGGGTTTCACCTATTCACATCTGTAAGAGATTGGAGGTTCGTCTGTGGTCTGATCTTGATGTAATTTTAGAGTGTTGCTTTCGACGACGAGTGCTACGTATTAACTGGTGTCGATCGTTGGAATTCCCCTCCAATCGCTTGGTTGCTACTACCTACTTGGTGAGATCTTTCTTTATTCTTGTTGGAATCCACTTTTGGGTGATGAATTTATGTTTAATCCAAGAATGCATGTATTCTTGATGTGGTGATAACCTCTAGATATTTCTCTAAGGAAGACAATTGTAAACTCATTATTGTTAATAGTGGAAGATTTAGCTGGACTACGTCTCGTGGTTATTACCTTCGCATTAGAGGGTTTTCGACGTAAAAATCTTGGTGTTTTGCCGGTGGGTTTGCTGGATTATTATTTTGCTACTATGTTACTATTTAATTTGCACAAAGAGGGGTAGATTAATTCCGTTGAGCATCTGAAATTGGTGTTCACCCCTAACACATTATTTGGTAAACACCTATATATTCAACCTTATCATTGTTTGAAATAATGCAAAATGTGTTTCTATTAAATAGCCTAATTCTTAACAAGTATAGGTGTGTTCGGAGTCTTTTTATATTTTTTTTTCTAGTTTCCTTATGTTTTATATGTACTATATCTCATCTATAAAAAATAAGAAGGTTAAATATATGTCGAGTCTGTAAAAGCTAAACATTTATTTAAATAATATTTATAATGTTTAATGAACCTAGATAATCTTTATTCAAGTTATAAAGAAAAACAAAATCCAATATTTGTGATCTTAACCAAAATTCTATATCCAAAAAGAGTTGTCATCCAAGTGGAACTGCAACTAAAGTCAATGCAAATCTTGTTTATAAGCTTATGAACAAATGCACAGATTTGTGTTAAATATCGTACCTTTAATAACACTCAAAGCAGCAAGAGAAGATTGTGCAATATTCAGTCCAGCCATGAGGCAACGATGGTGAAGTAGCAGTTGAAAACGGAAGGAAGTGCAGGCCACAGTTGTGTAGAAGATCCTCACTAATCAATGCAAACATAATTGAGTAAACCTTTTTTCAATTTTTAAATGTGTAAGTAAACCTTGGTTTTTATGTTCTTTCATTCATCGCTTTATGTTTTTTTGTTAAGTTGAGCTCATTGGCATGGAAAAGATCAACCAACTTTCTTATATGAATTGTCATTTTCACTCGGATTAATTAGGACCACTACAAAAGGACCAGAATTCAAGGGAAGAATTTGATTTCAAGCAGCTTGTGGAGGCATTACAATCTGAATGTTCCATTGAAGAATTTGAGCTCTCTATTGTAGTTTCTAGAAAAAATTGGTTTCGCTGGAACATGGTTCTTCATGGTGGGGGATTTTTTAGACCCTAATAGTGTAGCAAAAGGGGCAGTGGCATCATATGAAGTATATAAGAAGATTGTAGGACAGGATGAAAAAAGTAAAAAAAAAGAATGGCGAGCCTGTCTATCCATGCTGGAAAGCCTCCCAGATAGTGAACACAGCCAATGTCAAGAGACAAGACTAGAGAAGATATGGCCGCATTGTGTAATCTGGATGATATCAAAGATGTTCAAAGTGGCAAATTGTTCAGAGTCGAGTGAGGTCAGGTAATTCTCTCAAATGCTTTGCTTGGCCATTTCCTTCCACGTATGTTTGAATAGACATTAGACCCAATTCTCCAAATGGAAGTTACAAACAAAACACACAAGTCTTTCCTTACGTCTCCTCTTCTCTTCATTATGTTTCCTTCTTCCCTCTTGCCCACAAGGTGGACTTTCAAAAAATATAATAAAACAAAAGGAAATGCTAGGTGTTCTTCTAGTGTTCTCCTAATGTCCTCCTAATTGTGATGTGACTTTTAAAATCACAAATAGATTAAAAGTCAATAATAATAATCTCCATATTTAAAGTCAATATTAAATCACCAATGGCTTTTAAAATGTTTCTTTTAAAATAACCAATAGATTTTGTTGGGATTTTCCATTAAATCCCAACAAAATACCCCTTTTTAGAAAAACATATTTAAATTTTTTTGCATGCTGTTAAATTTGAACCAATGCCTTAATCTTTGTAATTTTTTTCTTTTCTTTTTTTCCTAAAACAAATTGGAGTATATTGCAAAAATTTAGTGGATGGGTGAGATTGCAAACAATTGAAAGATAGATGCACTAAATTGTGAGAAAATAAACTTTAGGGGGACATTGCAAAAGTGATGACAATTCAAGGGGGTTAAGTGAAGTTTTCCCAAAAAAATACTTAAAACTCCATACGATAAGTATAAATGACAAATAACTCCCTATCTTGAACTTCGATTTGAAATTTTGACAAAAACGGTGCCCAACCATCCTAAATCCTTGGGGGTGGTTCGGCTACCTCGTTGGCCAATTTGGAGTGGTCCAACCAAACCCTATATATATATATATTTTTTTTTGTTTTATATGTTTATATTTATATATAATTTTTTTTCTTTTGTTTTTTCTTTTTTTTATTATAAGAAAAAAGTGCTGTATTTTTATTAGTACTAATATGACATTTGGGGATTGAGATCCCCTAGAATTCCCTTTAAATTTGAGATTCTCAGCAATTCATCTCATCTAAGCATCTAAAATAAGTCATGTTTCCTCATTAAATGCCAAAACATGGCTTATTTTAGACATTTAAATGAGATGAACAGCTAAATTTTATGAATTTGAGAATCTCAAATTTAAAGAGAATTATAAGGGATCTCAATCTGCCATTTGGGAGGTTTTCTATGCATGTGGAAGGTTTTCTATAATAAGTTTAGACCGAAAATGAAGGTGGAGAGTTGTGTTATTTATGCTCACACAAAGAGTTTTAAGAAGTGACGGAGCCACGTGGAGACCAATAAGAGCGATGGCCCCAACTAAAGCTGGAAAAAAAAATTAAGTCTTATATGTTTGCCTAATGGCCCCTCCAAAACTAGTCAACAACCCAACAATTACCCTGTACATGGTTGTGCGCACAAGTTCAATTTGTTTCTCTTTAATGTAGTGGGTTTGCCATTTGCAGCAGAAAAATCCCACAAAGCTGGTCAAAGTCCATCTTTATAAGCTTGTTGCTGTTGCCGACAAGTTTCTCATTTTTCTTTAATTTGACGCGTCGTGAGCATGTGACAACTTGCATTATTATCTTGACAAACTTGCATAATAAGGGAGGTATAGCTAGCGGTTCTGCAAATCTCTCACAATTTTCTCTACTAACTAGTACTCTTGCAACTTCATATTTGGCCTTCCACATAGCTTCTTCGTCATGACTCTGTTCTTCCATATTTCAATGGGATGTATTCTATAGTTTTAGAGGTGAAGATACTCGTAAAACTTTCACTGCTCATCTATACACAGATTTACGTCGAAAAGGAATCAACACCTTCATGGATGACAAACTTCGAAGAGGAGAGGAAATTTCACCGGCACTTGTCGAAGCCATTGAAGAGTCAAAGATTTCGATCATTGTACTCTCTAAAAACTACGCATCATCCCGATGGTTCTTGGACGAGCTGATGAAGATCCTCGAGTGCAGAAAGACAAGGGAGATACTAGTTCTACCACTGTTCTATGACGTAAATCCTTCGGAAGTACGACATCAAACGAGAAGCATTCACTCAACTTGCAAAAAGGTTCAAGGATGACGAAATGAATGTGGTGGGGTGGAAGAGAGCCCTAAAAGAAGTGGCCAATTTATCCGGGATGTATTTGGGAAATAGGTATTTCTAACCACCTTTGCTGTCTCCCTTCTATATTGTTCTTTATTTCTTCTAATTATGCTACATCCCGTATACACATGTTTTCATGCATGCATGTGAACTATTTTACATTTAAAAATGTCTACTTGTAATTAACCTTTTAAATAATCTTTGTTTTAAAATTAATTAAACTCGGCCAATTCTTTTGTTTTAGATGGGATAATTTGGTTAAATAACTTTTTCATGACGTAAAAAAAAAAAAAAAAAAGGAAAATGAACTTTCCATTTGTTGCGCACATATCAAGGTTGTTTGTCAAACTCCTCCCCACCCCTAAATACTATTCATTTCCTTTTTTCAAAAAAATCAACATTAAAACCTTTTTATTTTTATATCATATTATTTATTTTTTACTACTATTCAAATAAAAAAATTATTACAAAACAAAATTTTCTACTTTTCAATACCACTTTTTCACTTTTCTATACCAATTATTATTGTTATTATTATTATTACTTTACACAAAGTATGAACAATGCTATGGAGCATAACAAACCCCTTCATAGTTATGTATCACTAACTTTTCTTTCTAGTCCTACTTTTTTAATACATAATTTATCTTCTTTTTATCTGAAGGTAACTCATTAGTTAGTATGTTTTGTTATCTTTTTCTATCAGTAGGAATGAACCTGAATTTATTGATGACATCATCGAACGGGTGAATTCAAAATTAGTTAATAATACATACTTTCAAGTTGCCCAATATCCAATTGGAATAAAGTCTCATGTACAGGATATGAAGTCGGTTTTAGATATAGAGAATAATGACAGCACATGCATGATAGGGATCTTCGAAACTAGCGGGATTGGTAAGACAACTCTTGCCAAAGCCATCTACAACTTGATTGCTTCTCACTATGAAGATAGTTGTTTTCTTGAAAACATTAGAGAAACTTCCAACAAAAAGGGCCTAATCCATTTGCAAATTAAACTTATTTCTAAAATCCTAGGAGGTTCAAGTCAAATGGTTGACAATGTTGATCAAGGAATTACTTTGATACAACAAAGGCTTCGCTTAATAAGGATACTTCTAGTTCTTGATGATGTGGATCATTCAGACCAATTTGGAAAGATGATTGGAAAAGGCAATTGGTTTGGTTTAAGAAGTAGAATCATCATAACAACACGAGATAAACATTTACTAACTAAACATCAAGTTTTATCCTACGAGGTGAAGGAATTGGGTTACTTCAAAGCTCATAAGCTCTTTAGTTCGCATGCCTTTAATGGAGATAAACCTGATGATGATTATGTGAAAGTCACAAATGATGCAGTGTGTTATGCTGGAGGATTGTAAAGTCAGAGAATTTGAATATTTTCCACCTTGCTATAATCTAGCATAGGCTGATGATATATATAATATGAAAAGTTACAATTGAAGTTCAAATGTACAAATTCTTTTGAGATAATGTAATCTATCTATACAATTTCAAATATGTAATTATCCTAATCTAAAGTGTTTCAATTGCAGCTTGTTATCTTGAGTCTGTTGAGATAAGACTGGAGATTATCTTGTGAGAGTCTTTATCTTTTACACTCCCCCTCAAGCTCAGTGGGGTGTACAACTCTAAGCTTGTCACGTAGATTTGAAAACCGGATTAAGGATAAAGGCTTGGTGAAGATATCTGCAACTTGATCTTCGGATGAGATAAACCAAACGTCTAGAGATTTTGAAGCTACCATGTCCCTAACAAAATGAAAGTCAATTTTCCCGTGTTTGGTTAGAGCATGAAAGACCGGATTGGATGAGAGATACTTGGCGCCTATGTTGTCACACCACAAGACTGGAGGATGTGAGACAGTGATCCCCAATTCCCATAAAAGGGATTGTAGCCATGTTAATTTTGCTGCTGTGTTTACTAGTGCCGAGTATTCAGCTTCCGTACTTGACCGAGCCACTGTTGCTTGCTTTTTAGAACTCCATGACACAAGATTTTTTCCTTGAAAAACGCAGTACCCCCTGTAGACCGACGATCATCTTGACACCCAGCCCAGTCAGCATCAGTGAATGCTTGCAGTTTATTGGATGTGGATTGCTGAATTTTTAAACCAAGATGAATTGTTTTCTTTAAATATCTCAGTAACCTTTTTGTAGCCTGCCAGCGAGGTAATAAAGGTTTGTGCATGAACTGTGACAATCTATTCACTGTAAAAGCTATGTCAGGTCGAGTGATAGACAGATATTGTAAGGCACCAATCGTACTTCGATAGAGGGTGGGTTCCGAAAATACCATACCATCAAATGTAGATAAATAATTAAAGTAGACATCGAAGTGCAAACAGGTTTTGCATCAGCCATTTTTGTTCTCTTTAAAATGTCTAGCATATAACGATGCTGAGAGAGATGAACACCATTTGGTAGGCATGAGACCTCAATGCCAAGAAAAAAATTTAACTCACCCAAATCTTTTACTGTAAACTCAAATGCCATGCTACAGAGTAAATTATCAATTTCTGATGCAACTGAGCTTGTGATAATTATGTCGTCAACATATATAAGAACATATATGGTACAAGTAGCAGATTTATATATGAGCAGAGAGGTATCTGATTTTGAAGCCCTAAAACCAAACTCTAGTAATTTATTGCTCAATCTGGAGAACCAGGCCCGTGGTGCCTGTTTGAGACCATAGAGGGCTTTCTTAAGATGACAAACATGGTTAGGAAACTAAGGGTGGGCAAAACCAAGGGGTTGTGACATGTAAACTTCCTCAAATAAATTACCATGTAGAAAGGCATTTTGAATATCAATTTGCCTAAGTGACCAACCAGATGAAATTGCAATAGACAATACTAAACCTACCGTTGTTGGTTTAATTACTGGACTGTAGGTCTCTGAGTAGTCAATTCCAGCTTGTTGGTGAAATCCTTTTGCCCCTAATCGTGCCTTGTAGCAATCAACTGAACCATCCACCTTCCTTTTTATACGAAATATCCATTTGCATCCAACTAAATTCTTGGTTGTAGAAACAAAACTAAACACCAAGTATTATTTTGTAAGAGTGCATCTAACTCAGAATTCATAACCGTTCTCCAGTGAGGATCCATGGAGGCTTGTGTATAGCATGTGGGTTCTGTAACATTGAGAGCACTATCAGCTATGAGAGCGTGTGGGGATGAGTATTTTGTGGAACCATCAGAGAAGGGCTTCGGTTTGGTAACATTATTTTTTGCTCGTGTGAGCATTGGATGGTTGTTTACTGGTACAACTGGTATAGGGATACCTGGGTTAGTTTCGGCAATTGGAGAAGAAGATGAAGATATGTGATGGAGGGGCTGTTGAGCAGGGGACAAGGGCACATGGGGCGTGGGATTTGTTGGGGAGAGAATATTGGGTACGTGAGTTTATGTAGTTTGTGGCATGGGTTGTGCAGAAGGATAAGTCACGGGTTAGGTGGAGAGAGGAATGGATGGGCACACAGTTTGGACTCTAGTTGAGGGGTTATTGTCGTGTGTAGGTGGGAGTGGGACTCTAGCTGGAGGATTATTACCTTGTACGGGTGAGATTCTAACTGCGGGGGTATTGCCGTGTATGGGTGGGATTCTAGATTGGAGGGGTATTGCATGAGGGTAGGTGTCAGACGTTGGAGATAGAGGTTGTTGGATAATAATAGGATTTGTTGGTTAGAGATGGGTATTATCAGGAGGATTTTGTGTTTCAATGGATAAAGGAGTTTGGAGGGGAAATATTTTTTCTTCGAAAACAACGTCTCTGGACATGTAAAGACGACCAGTTTTGAGATTGAGACATTGATAACCCTTATGACGTATACTATAACCCAAAAAAATACACTGCACAGATCGAGGTTGCAGTTTATGAGAATTATATGGACGAAGATTTGGCCAACAAGCACACCCAAAAATACGTAAAAGTGTGTAATTCGGAGAATCTTTGAATAAAATTTCATAAGGAGATGAATTTTTCAAACGAGGAGTGGGCATGCGATTTATGAGATAACATGCAGTTTGAAAAGCTTGTTCCCAATATTCAAATGAAACATGAGCCTAAGAGAGTAGAGCTAATCCAGTTTCGACTATGTGACGGTGTTTGTGCTCTACAGCACCATTTTGCTGGTGTGTGTGTGGACAAGAGAGACGATGAGAAATACCCAAATTTATGAGAATTTTGTTGAGGGAGCGATATTCGCCTCCCTAATCAGATTGAATGGTTTTTATTTTTGAGTTAAAATACCGTTCAACATATTTTTGGAATTGCAAAAAAATAGAGCAAACATCACTTTTGTGAGATATTGGAAATAACCACGTATAACGACTATAGGCATCTAAAAATGAAACATAAAATTTATTACCATTTGTGGAAAACATAGAAGCTGGTCCCCAAACATCAGTGTATATCAATCCAAGAGGATGATTAACACGTGTTGAGGACAAAGAAAAAGGAAGTTGTTTGTTTTTTGACATATGACAAGTAGAGCATGTCAAAGGCTGATTATTTGAAGAAACTGGTAAATTAAATCTAGACAAAACATTTAAACAAATGCGAAAAGCTGGATGCCCAAGCCGTGCATGCCAATTTTGAGGAGACGTGCGTTCCCCAACATGAGCAGATGCAGTTTTGGGCAACACAGAGGATAAATGAGACTGAATTGCGGACGGAGAGACATATGGAGGTGGACGACTAAGAGAGACCTTGACTGGGAGCTTATGTAGCCCATGATCATTTAGGCCTTGAAGAAGAATTTTCCCCGACCCCTGTTCCTTTACAAAAAAATGCCAAGGATGAAACTCAATGAAAGTATTGGTTTCAAGAGTGAATTTATGAACAGATAGTAAATTTTTTGTGATGGATGGAACATGTAAAACATTTTGCAACAAAAAAGATGCATTAGGAGAGGATAGAAGGGTGTCACCCGTGTTTTGAATGGTTAAACCAGTACCATTACCCATATCGACTAGGTCAGATCCAGCGTTGTTGATGGATCGGTGGTTGAGATTATTGAAATCGGATGTGAGGTGATGGGTGGTGCCGGAATCAAGATACCAATTTTGGTCTAGGCCGCCTGATGGAGTAGAGAAGTTGGCTTGCATGATGGGATGAGGCTCTCGGGTGGTGATATGCTCTTCATAGCGTTGGTAGCAACCAATTGCAACATGACCCAGACGATTACAAATCTGGCAAAGAGGACGTGTGGATGAGGAGCCACGATTGTAGGAGCCACGACCATTTGGAAAGGAGCCACGGTAGCATCCACGGTGGAGGGAGGAGCCACGGCCGGAGTTGTTGAAGTAGCCTCTACAGTTGCCACAACCACCACGGTGAGGTGGGTTTCGGGAGGCAAAATGCACAACTGCCATTGATGAAGGGCAGTAGGTATTGACGTGAGGGGGAAAAAAATACGTAGGATAAAAAACTGCGAAAGGAGAGAAAAATTGACGTTAGTCTTTTTGTAGCTCTGATACCATGTAAAGTTAGAGAATTTGAATATTTTCCACCTTGCTATAATCTAGCATAGGCTGATGATATATATAATATGAAGAGTTACAATTCAAATTCAAATGTACAAATTCTTTTGAGATAATGTAATCTATCTATACAATTTCAAATATGTAATTATCCTAATCTAAAGTGTTTCAATTTCAGCTTGTTATCTTGAGTTTGTTGAGATAAGACTGGAGATTATCTTGTGAGAGTCTTTATCTTTTACAAGGATTGCCACTAGCTTTGCAAGTGCTAGGCTCAAGTCTAAAAGGTAAAGATATCTTTTATTGGAAAAGTAAATTGGACAACTACAAAATAATTCCTAACAATGATATTGAAAAAAGACTTCGAATAAGTTTTGATGGATTAGATGAAAATGCAAAGAATATTTTCCTTGACATCGCATGTATCTTCACAGAAGAGAATGTAGAATGTGTCACAAAAATAGTAGATAGTTGTGGTTTTCACTCATATAGTGGCATCGAAGAGCTAAACGATAGATGTCTCATAGCTGAGTTTTCGGATAAATCATTGGTGATGCATGACTTGCTGCAAGAAATGGGTAGAGAAATTGTTCAATAAGAATCACCCAAAGAATCTGGCAAGCGCAGTAAATTATGGTTTCATGAAAATGTTCATCATGTTCTAAAAGAAAATATGGTAAGAATTATGTTAAAAACCCCTTTAAATTTTACATTTGATTCTTTTTCAGGAGTTAAGCTACTAGGAAAATATATATTTTACAAAATAACAATATTGCTTCAAGTTAGATGGTTATCTGACTTCAAGGGTTTTTATATTCATGTAAAAATTGTGATATTCATAATAGAAGGAGAACATGTGAGGTTGATCCCACCTTGAGAAAAAAAAAAAAAAAAAAGAAGTCCCAATTAGAAATTTTAATTAAAGATTATACTGAACTTTATAAAAAGTTTAAATATAATTCTTGGACTTTTTTATTTTTTTTAATTTTTTGGTAAAAACACATTTCTCAAAACAAAATACAAAAAAAAAAAAAAAAAAAAAAAAAAAATTGTTTTACAAAAAATTAAATACAAAACTTTTAGGGAATGTCCTACAGCTTCGTAATCGAAAATTTTGAAAACGCATACATCTAGCTATTTAAAGTGAGAAGGTTGGTCTTAACAATACATACATACAACCTTTGTCAATTTTTACAATTTTTATTAGGATATTGCCTTTTCTTTTATGAACAAGTAAGGCTAATATGTAAATATAAATATAACATAAACATTCATTTTGAGAATGTGATCATTAGTCACTTTAAGGCATTCCAAATTACAAATTTTGAATGAGTGGATATACAGGATAACATAATAGCAGAGGGTGGACAAGATGAAGAACATCCTCATGATCAAATTGCAATTATTGTTGGAGTCTACAGTGATGGTAATGAAATCTATTGTCCTCATGGAGATTACCATAAAACTTGCTATGGATCATTGCGCTCTGATCAATTATGGTTGCATTCCTATGTTCTTCCAGAAGATTTTAAGCTAAAAAGAGGAGATAATCTTCAAGTTTGCTTAACTATTTTCCAATATCATACAGGTTTGAATTTTATATCTGTGAAACATTCAAAGTTAGTGTTCTTTAAAAGTTGCGGATTCCATTTGGTACGAAAGCATGAAGAAAAAGCGATAGATTTAATTCAACCTTCAAAGAGATGCCATGATAATGATGATGAATGATGATGGCACAACTTGGAATCCAATTGTTACCCACAACAAAAGCGACATTCTTCAACACCTGGCACTCAGAATTCGTATGAAGAGAATAATGTAATTTAGGTGTGGATTTACTTATCTCTTTTTTAAATCCGATTTTGTTACCCCTTTGAAATTACTGTTGCTTTATTTTTTAGGGTCTTGTTCGTTCTTTTATATATAGTTTTCTGCTTTACGATTTAGGTGGCATAAATTCATCAGCAATGAAAACTATTAAATTCTTGACCTGCTTGGCATATTGAAGGAGTTCCTTTTGCTTTGGCTTTTGCGTGTTTTGCGGGACTTGGACAATCTGGCAGGCAACTCACATGCTGCAACTTCTACTTCAGATGTCACGTTAGTGATTTTACTCTCCATAGCCTCTCTTTATAATTCTTTTTTTATTTCTGTTTTTGTTTTTTGTGCAAGTATTATGCTCTTTTGTCCTCAAGTGGTAGCTCAATCGGCAATAGACTACTCCTCATAAATCGGTAGTCACTTGTTCGAATCCCTCCTCCCTCTTCCCTTGTGTGGACATGTCAAAAAAAAAAAAAAAAAAAGTATTATGCTCTTTTATAAGATTGGAGTTAACCCGATATGCAATTTTGCTAATTGTTGAGAAAGGAAATTATTTTCATTGTTCAAGGTCTAGTTAGATTTTCTTCACAATTTTGTTTTTTTTTTTAAAAAAAAAAAAAAAAAAAAAATTAAGCAACAACTACAAAGAGAAAAAAAAAAAAAATCAACTTGATATAGTGACACACTATAATAAATGGAGAACATATTATCTATATCTCAATTAACCAAAGAATCGTCGAGTTCCATGACCATTTATATTTATTACAGAAAAGCACAATCATCATTCTTAGTAGGACACAAAGTAGGCTTGCTAAAATTACTCCAATTACTTAGCCAAGAAAGACTCTATTTTTTCATTCCTCAATTGAAGGAATATAGGCGAAATGAGAATTTAAGGCCATTACCTTCTTCTTCTTTTTTCATTTATCATGGTTTTTCTATCATCTTCTCAAATGAGCATTTATACTTTGAAATGAATTTTTCTACTTTATATGAGACCCTATTGTTGTGTTCATCTCCACATAAATAATCAATGTACTTATCCCTACGACTTAAGAATTTTGCAAGGACATGTCTAAGGTTGTGGAAGTGGGTGCTACTTGCAATCGATTTTGTAAAATCTCTAAGTGTATTAATAAAAGATAACCAAATCAAATTCCTTTAAACTAACCAACATTTTTCTGTTTCTTTGGTGGCAGAGTTTTGATTATTGCTGCTGGGACCTTTCCTTGGTTTTGGATCTCAGTTGATATTTTTTCCAGCTCCGGTATTATTTTCAAGTGATTGGGCAATATGTGAAGATTAAATAGAAAGTAATCCTCTTTCAATTTCTACATGTGTAGACATTGGTTTTTATGTTCTTTCTTTCATTCCCTCATGTTTTCTTAATTCAGTTACCCTTTTGGCTAAAACTCTGTGGTTCTTGGTAAAGATCTTGAAGAGGAATTTTCAATAGCAGAACATATCCCATTACTGTTTTAGCTGTGCAGTGCTGGTGTCTAAACAATTGACAAATCTGACCATTTTCATCTTGGGAGAATATAAAGGGCTATGACAGCAGTGACAATTGACAAATCTGCACGAAATCATTAATAGTCACTAAAGAATGCAGGAAGATCACCCACATATCATGTTTCTCACCTGATAGATTTTCTATGTCCTCTTCACTTTCATATAGTAGTTTCTCCCATGTTAGTATATACAATATTGGAGTATCTTGGAATCAAGTGGATGCCCTTTTACACATTAAAAAAGTACCTCGGTTTATTATTTTTTTATTTTTTGTTTTTAGGACACGTGGCATATTTTAGGAGTGATGCGTGAGAGATTAACGAGGTATCGATTTTGTATTTTCCCATAGGTGAAGTACTAGAGTTGATTGTTTTGGTAACCTAGAGGGAAAAAAAATAAAAAAGTACAAACCGAGGTGCTAGAAAAATAGTTAACCCTAGTTTTTATAGCTTGGATGCATTGCTAGAGATGATGCAGAACTTGCACCAGACGACAATACCCATTACCCACTTGGCCAGCCCAAGTAGCTATTGCAAGCCCAGAAGCCCACAATTGGGGATGAATGGATTGGGCCTAAGCCAAGGGCCTTAGTCACATAAAAAACACTAGGAATATTTACGGTGAAGAGGATAACCTCCTCCAGGGATAGAGTAAAAAAGTTTTATGAGCAAGAGCCAAAGTTTTGTAACATATGTTACAAACATTCTTTTTTTAAGCAGTTAGTTTACTAATTCTTCAAAAAAAATTTCAGTTGGACATTAAAGCTTGTTCGTTATTTTTATGACAAAAGACTAAATCAATTTAATTGGTTTTGCGGTTTGACCGTTAGTCATTAATAAGTTTTTATTATAGTTTGACCATTTGATTATTAACAAATGTTTTAAGGTTTTTTGATGTTATGACCCTTTGGTCCGTAATTGTCTTTAGTAAACTATTGAGAAATATAGAGGGACACCAGCTTTCTCATATTCCAAGCACCCTTACCTTCATCAAAACTGCAAAATAGCATGAAAATAGGATGGAATAGTGGTGTTGCAGAACCACGTAAGAATCTGATGATGATTGCTATCACAATCAATGAGGTGAGTAAGGAAAGCTTCATCAATTTAAGTAGCGCCTTGAGTAGGCTCTTTGGCATGCCCTGTCACATAAAACAAAAGCTTGCAACCTTTAAGAAAACTACACACAGATTGGGACTAGGCATCTAGAGATTTGTGTCATCTAGAGATTTCAAACGCAAAATCAGAGTGTAATTTGTGCCATCGAGAGTGTAGTTTGTGCCATCCAATATAGCCTGAACATGATAAAGAATCACATTTTGTGACTTATGGAATCAAGACGAAAAGATAAGTAGAAAACACCTTGCCAACCCTTGCAACAACAGTCAAAGTCAATATTCAACCATCAAACAATATGGTCGAAGTCAACTGTCAAATCAAGCCTGACAAAGTGCTGGCGTGGCAGGGTGCTAATGTGGTTGAAGCGTTGATGTTGCATAGGTGTTGACGTGGCACTAGGGTTGACGCTACACTAGGGCTAACGTGGCCTGCAACACATCAAGGCTCAGACGGAGGCGTTCTTGGTGGACTGAACTTGGCAGCGGCGGATCTGTGGTTTGGTGCTATGATTGAGGTAATCGGATCACCGTGTTGGCAAGAGGCAGCACAATCTAATTCTTCGAATAGTGCATGGTAGCTCCAATGGCGGCATTTTTGGCCACTCTGGACAGTCGTCTTCCAAGGTTTCGAACGAGGATTGAACAAGGATTTGTTGAGAATTTGATTTTTTAATAACAATGTGACAAAAAATTAAGCACTCAATATATTTTTCAATCATAACAAATCAAACAAAGTAAGCATTTGATATAAACAAAAATCGTAATGAGTCAAAATTCAGCCATTAATCAATGAAGAACAATTGATAAAAATACTAGGCTTCACCCCTAGCCTTAGCTAGTGGCTTAGCTACTCATAATATTAAAATACTTAATAATGTATAAATAGAAAGACCTAGAAAAGAAATAACTTGAATATTAAGAATAAATCCCTAAATACTCAACAATAGTCGCATTAAGCCCTCTGTTTTGTTATTTTCTTTTCTTTTATGCAGTATGGCCTCTTCTCTCGGCCAAGACCGGCGATGTGGCTCTTCTCCTTTTCAAAATAATAAGAATCCTTTTATATGGAATTTGTAGTCGGTCTTGACCTTTTGTGTCGCATGCGGTGTCCAATTTCTTTTGTTTTCTTATTTTATTGCAGGCCCCACATTAGCTTTTCTCCTTTTAAGTCTTCTTTCTTCGTCTTTGTTTTGCTAGTTCCCACCTACACATGGCTTTGCACATTCATGAGAAAAGTCTCCTTCGGCTTTCTTTTCTTTTCTTTTCTTTTATTCTCTTTTTTTTTTTCCAAGAAAAGGCAATAACTTGCATTATAATATCATTTTAAGCGCACATTTAATAATTAAATATTATTCCACAATTAAATATAAAATGCAAAAATTAATATAAAATAAGGTAGGATAAAGCTTATTTTAATAGACACTTTAATTCAAGCTATTATCCTCCCCCCAGCTTATTGCTAGTCTCTAGCAATTCAAAACAAAGCATAAGAACAAGGACTCAAGGAAAGAAAAAGTCAAAATACTAACAACTACCAAAGAAATTTCCCGTGCCTTCAAAACTCAAAATGAACGAAAATTTTAGCCAACGCAAACACTCTCTTAGTGTCCAGATAAACATGAAATAGAATTTCTATTGGAAAGTATGTTTTGATTCAAGCCTTACCGGTGTTAATACTCAACAATGAAAATCACTCAGAAATAGGTGTAACACTCTCAAGAATATGTGAGCAGAATAATGTAAGCAAAGACAAAAATCTCACATATAAATCATATGAAAAATGCTTAATCAAGAAAGAACAAGTAGTCTCTTGAAAGGATGCCGAAAATAATTTACACCACACTCATTGATTAGTCATGGACATTGGGTTAAAGAAAAGGGAAATAAATAACAAAAAGGTGATGGCAAAAGTGAGAAGTGTTTCAAGATAAATGGGACTTCCGCTTCTTTTGTATGTTCAATTAATTTCTCTCTCCAATTTTCTTTCAATCAAGCACTTATATTTCTTTTCCATAGTATACCTTCCACGCTTGAACATCAACCTTTTTTTTCTTCTTCTTCTTCTCTTTCAATCTTTTCTTTTGATCTTTTTTTTTTTCAATTTTTTTTCTTCATCTTCTTTTGAATCACTAATCCACCACACCGAAATAATTTGATAAAATTCATTCTTGAAACACTTGAGAAAGGGTTTAAGAAAGAAAGGCTAATTATATGGCTCAATGGGGTGACTAGTGATAGTGTATCATACGAAGAATGTTGGGGCTCAAAATAAAGAAAATAGCTTAATCTCATCTCCCAAGGATTTGCATAGTTCTTCAATATTCATGACTTCAAAAGATTCAAGTGTGGCATAAAATACATGATTTTTGCATTCAGGCAAATAGAAGAATAATGAGACTATTATAATGAATTTATTTCTGTGCTTCCAACTGACATATGATCTCTCGAAAATTTACCCTCTACAAAGAATAATTGGCTCAAAACTCACAAGGGTTAGAAATCTCCGCATTTGTTATCCTCAAGATATTCTAAGTCACTTATATCCTCAACAAAGAGTCATGTTTATGTGGCCATGTGCATGTGCAATAAATTGAGCATGAAGGCAATGACATTCTTTTGTAGAAGTAGCATAACGAACTTAAAACATAAAACTCATGCTAAAGCAAAACCTTTTTTTTTTTTTTTTTTTTTTGTGAAAATATAAAATAAACAAAACAACACAAAAACAACCACAAACATCAAGCATCAAGCTCCTCCCCCTAAAACTTCCATTGTCCCTAATGTAACGAAATAAAGCAAGTAAGTAAAGATTAAGGAGACACTACAAAAAACAGGGACTTTATTTACGTGGCAAACAGTAACTCATGTTTGCCACGTCAATAATTTTTGACGTGTCTAAATAAACACGTCAATAAAAAATTTATTGACGTGTTGGATTTTAACACATCAAAAATTTTTGACGTGTCTAAATGCCACGTCAAAAATTTTTGACGAGCCTTTGTTCCACACGTCAATAATTATAATTAGGTAGTAAATTAATTACACAATATGTATTAAAAAAATTAGGTAGTAAATTAATTTTAATTGTTATGAAAAATTAATTGGTTAACAAAATTTGATAACAATATTAATTGGTACCTATATTAAGTAACAAAATTTAATTGGTACATGTATAATTGGTATATGTCGTCATTTATTAAGAGATATATTCAAACCTATTAAAATTTTATAAAACTAGTTAATGCTCTCTAAGATATATCCAAATGGACGGTTTAATCCGTTTGCAAAATAAACTTCTTTCTAAGATCCTAGGTGACGTAAGTCTAATGATTGACAATCTTGATCAAGGAATTACTTTGATGCAATATAGGCTTTGTTGTTTGAGGGTACTTCTAGTTCTTGATGATGTGGATCCATTGGTCCAATTAGAAAAGTTAGTTGGAAAAGGTAATTGGTTTGGCTTAGGAAGTAAAATTATTATAACAACAAGAGATAAAGATTTACGTCGTGCACACGGAGTTGATTCAGTATACCAGGCGAATAAGTTGGATCACAATGAAGCACTTCAACTCTTCAGTCGACATGCCTTTAAAAGTGGCAAACCAAAATGGTGATTTTATGGAACTCACTGAATATGTAAGAGTTTATGCAAGGGGCCTTCCACTGGCTTTAGTATTGCAGAGTTCAGATCTATCTAGTAAAAGCTTACATGAAAGGAAAAGTGCATTGTAGAGGTTTAAAAGCATTCCAAATAAAAAAAAAAATTCACGATATACTTAGAATAACTTATGACTAGGTCGGATCTATCTAGTTATGCAAGGGGCCTTCCACTGGCTTTAGTACATGTAATAGGTTATGCAAGGGGCCTTCCACTGGCTTTAGTACATGTAATAGGTTATGCAAGGGGCCTTCCACTGGCTTCAGTATTGCTGGGTTTGGATCTATCTAGTAAACGCTTGCATGAATGGAAAAGTGCATTGGAGAGGTATAAAAGCATTCAAAATAATAAAAAAAAAATCACGATATACTTAGAATAAGTTATGATGGGTTGGTGGACACTGTGAAAGATATTTTCCTTGACATTGCATATTTTTCAAAGGAGAAAAAGTCGGTAATGCAATGAAAATACTAGACAAGGGTGATTTCATTTCAGATTATGGTATAAACGTGCATGTGGATAAGTCTCTCATATCTATTGATGTGTTTCAGAGATTAACTATGCATGACTTGTTGCAAGAAGTGGGTAGAGAAATTGTTCGACAAGAATTACCCAAAGAACCTGGCAAACGTAGTAGGTGGTAGTTTCATAAAGATGTTTCTAACAAATTATTAACAAGTTACTCATTTTAATATTGGAATATATATAGTGACACATGTCGTCACTTTATTGGCTCTCATGTGGCACACTATCGGAATCCGTCAAGTGTTTTGATCGAATTTGACTGCAGAGAGCAAATTGTTACTTATGAAAAAGAAACTATTGTAAATTATAAAGTTTTTTAACATAGGTCTTTGCGTACTTTTTTCTAGGACATGACGAATATCTTTATGAAACTACAACCTACTATGTTTGCCGGGTTCTTTGGGTGATCATTGTCGAACAATTTCTCTACCCACTTCTTACAGCAAGTCATGCATAGTTAATCTCTCAAGCTCATCAATAGATGTGAGAGACTTATCTACAAGCACTTTTATACCATAATCTGAAAGGAAATCACCCGTGTCAAGTATTTTCCTGACGTTATCTACTTTTCTCCTTTGAAAAAATATGCAATGTCAAGAAAAATATCTTTCACATTGTCCTCCAACCCATCATAACTTATTCAAAGTATATAGTGAATGTTTTTTATTGGGGATGCTTTTATATCTATTCAATGCACTTTTCCATTCATGCAAGCTTTTTCTAGATAGATTTGAACCTAGCAATACTAACGCCCGTGGAAGGCCCCTAGCATAACCTATTACACGTTCTGTGTGTTCCATAAAATCATTGTTAGGTTCGCCACTTTTAAAGGCATGTCGACTGAAGAGTTGAAGTGCTTCATTGTGATCCAACTTATTCACCTGGTATACGGAATCAACTCCGTGTGCACGAAGCAAATCTTTGTCTCTTGTTGTTATGATAATTTTACTTCCTAAGCCAAACCAATTACCTTTTCCAGCTAACTTTTCTAATTGAACTAATTTATCGACATCATCAAGAACTAGAAGTACCCTCAAACAGCAAAGCCTATATTGTATCAAAGTAATTCCTTGATCAAGATTGTCAATCATTAGACTTACGTCACCTAGGATCTTAGAAACAAGTTTATTTTGCAAACGGATTAAACCGTCCATTTGGCCAGAAGTTTCTCTAATGTTTTCAAGAAAACAACTACCTTCAAACTGTTTGGCAATTGAGTTGTAGGTGGCTTTGGCAAGAGTTGTTGGGTGGTCCCTCTTATGTGGGGGCCACATGGACAACAACAAAACAAAGATTTTTGTTTGTAACAGAATTCTAACACACTATACGTGTGTTTATGAGAGACAAAAAGAAGAGAAAAATATGGAGAAGAAAAGAAAAAGTGCGGCACAGGGAGAGAAAGAAAAAGAAAAAGGAGAAGAAACAAGGGTTTCGCCTATTCACATCCGTCAGAGATTGGAGGCTCGTTTGTGGTCTGATCTTGATGCAATTTTAGAGTATTGACTGGTGTCGATCGTTGGAATTCCTCTCCAATCGCTTGGTTGCTAATACCTACTTGGAGAGATCTTTCTTTATTCTTGTTGGAATCCACTTTAGGGTGATGAATTTATGTTTACTCCAAGAATGCATGTATTCTTGATGTGGTGATAACCTCTAGATATTTCTCTAGGGAAGACAATTGTAAACTCATTATTGTTGATAGTGGAAGATTTAATTGAACTAAGTCCCGTGGTTTTTACCTTCGCATTGGAGGGTTTTCCACATAAAAATCTTGGTGTTTTGCTTGTGGGTTTGCTTGATTATTATTTTGCTACTGTGTTACTATTTAATTTGGACAAAGAGGGGTAGATTAATTCTGCTGAGCATCTGAAATTGGTGTTCACCCTAACACATTATTTGGTAAACACCTATATATTCAACCTCATTATTGTTAGAAATAATGCAAAATGTGTTCCTATTAAATCGCCTAATTCTTAACAATTATAGGTGTGTTCGGAATCTTTTTATATATATATTTTTTTTTCCAGTTTCCTTATGTTTTCTATGTACTATATCTCATCTATGAAAAATAAGAAGGTTATATATATGTCGAGTCAGTAAAATTTAAACATTTAATTAAATAATATTTATAATGTTTAATGAATCTAGATAATCTTTATTCAAGTTATAAAGAAAAACAAAATCCAGTATTTGTGATCTTAACCAAAATTCAATATCCAAAAAGAGTTGTCATCCAAGTGAGACTGCAACTAAAGTCAATGCAAATCTTGTTTATAAGCTTATAAACAAATGCACAGATTTGTGTTAAATATCGTACCTTTAATAATACTCAAAGCAGCAAGAAGATTGTGCAATATTCAGTCTAGCCATGAGGCAACCATGGTGATGTAGCAATTGAAAAAGGAAGGAAGTGCAGGCCACGGTTGTGTAGAAGATCCTCACTGATCAATGCAAACATAATTGACTAAACCTTCTTTCAATTTCTAAATGTGTAAGTAAACCTTGGTTCTTATGTTCTTTCATTCATCCCCTTATGTATTTTGTTCAGTTGAGCTCATTGGAAAAGATCAACCAACTTTCTTATATGAATTGTCATTTTCACTCAGTTTAATTAGGACCACTACAAAAGGACCCCAATTCAAGGGAAGAATTTGATTTCAAGCAACTTGTGCAGGCATTACAATCTGAATGTTCCATTAAAGAAGTTGAGCTCTTTGTTGTAATTTCTAGAAAAATGTGGTTTCGCCAGAACATGGTAGTTCATGGTGGGGGATTTTTTAGACCCTAATATTGTAGCAAAAGGGGCAGTGGCATCATATGAAGTATATAAGAAGATTGTAGGACAGGATGAAAAAAGAATAAAAAAAAAAAAAAAAAGAATGGCAAGCCTGTCTATCCATGCTGGAAAGCCCCCCACAATAGTGAACGTAGTCAATGTCAAGAAACAAAACTGGAGAAGATATGGCCACATTGTGGAATTTGGATGATATCAAAGATGTTCAAAGTGGCAAATTGTTCATATAAAAACGGAGGCAAATTTTGCTGCCCATGAACTAGTCAAATTGGTTGTCTACCAAAGTATAGATCAAGTTTGGATTGAAAAAATTTCAAGATGTATCAGTGACCTGGTTTTGTTAGGGCGCCATGCTCTTATTTTTTTATATGAATAAAGAATCAACGATGATGGAATTCTTTTCAGAATTAAAAAAAAAAAAAAAAAAAAAAAATCGCTGACACACTTATATACACCAAATATATGTTAAAGAGAAATTAACCAGAATAAATGAATATTTCCTTTGTTTGCATTAGTGTGAACGTTTCCTTTGACAACATTAAATACCATATTACTTGCTTTTCTTTTTTTTTTGTCTTCTACACTTTAAACCTAAACATGATTTGCTCATACGATTTCATTACACAAGTAATTTTCTTAGCTGTAGTTACCATCTTTTTCTATTCCTCAGCATTTACGGCAATCATAAGATAATGGTTAACAGAGTCGAGGGAGGTCAAGCAATTCTCTCAAATGCTTTCGTCGGCCATTTCCTTCCACGTACGCTTGAATAGACAACATACCCAATTCTCCAAATAGAAGTTACAAACAAAACACACAAGTCTTTCCTTACGTCTCCTCTTCTCTTCATTATGTTTCCTTCTTCCCTCTTGCCCAAAAGGTGGACTTTGAAAAAATATAATAAAACAAAAGGAAATGCTAGGTGTTCTTGTAGTATTCTCCTAGTGTTCTCCCAATTGTGACGTGACTTTAAAAATCACCAATAGATTAAAAGTCAATAATGATAATCTCTAGATTTAAAGTCAATATTAAACCACCAATGGCTTTTAAAATGTTTCTTTTAAAATCACCAATAGATTTTGTTGGGATTTTCCATTAAATCCCAACAAAATACCCCTTTTTAGAAAAAAATATTTAAATTTTTGTGCATGCTATTAAATTTGAACCAATGCCTTAATCTTTGTAATTTTTTTCTTTTCTTTTTTTCCTAAAACAAATTGGAGTATATTAGAAAAATTTAGTGGATGGGTGAGATTGCAAACAATTGAAAGATAGATACACTAATTAAATTGTGAGAAATTAAACTTTAAGGGGACATTGCAAAAGTGATGACAATTCAAGGGGGTTAAGTGAAGTGTTCCCAAAAAATTATTTAAAACTCCATATGATAAGTATAAATGACAAATAACTCCCTATCTTGAACTTTTATTTGAAATTTTGACAAAAACTGTGCCCAACCATCCTAAATCCTTAGGGGTGGTTCGGCTACCTTGTTGGCCAATTTGGAGTGATCCAACCAAACCCTATATATATATTTTGGTTTTATATTTTTATATTTATATATTTTTTTTCTTTTGTTTTTCTTTTTTAATTATAAGAGAAATGTGTTGTATTATTATTTGTACTAATATGACATTTGTGGATTGAGATCCCCTAGAATTCCTTTTAAATTTGAGATTCTCAGCCATTCATCTGATCTAAGAGTCTAAAATTAGTCATGTTTGCTCATTAAATGCTAAAACATGGCTTATTTTAGACGTTTAGATGAGATGAACAGCTAAATTTTATGAATTTCAAAATCTCAAATTTAAAGAGAATTCTAAAAAATCTCAATCCGCCATTTTTGGAGGGTTTTCTATGCATTTGGAAGGTTTTCTGTAATAAATTTAAACCGAAAATGAAGGTGGAGAGTTATGTTATTTATGCTCACACGAAGAGTTTTAAGAAGTGACGGAGCCACGTGGAGACCAATAAGAGCGATGGCCCTAACTAAAGCTGGAAAAAAAAAAATTAAGTCTTATATGTTTGGCTAATGGCCCCTCCAAAATTAGTCAACAACCACACAATTAGCCAGTACGTGGTTGTGTGCACAAGTTCAAGTTGTTTCTCTTTAATGTAGTGGGTTTGCCATTTGCAGCAAAAAACTCCCATAAAGCTGGTCAAAGTCCATATTTATAAGCTTGTTGCCGTTGCCAACAAGTTTCTCATTTCTCTTTAATTTGACGTGTCGCGAGCATGTGACAACTTGCATTATTATCTTGACAAACTTGCACAATTAGGGAGGTATAGCTAGCGGTTCTGCAATTCTCTCTCAATTTTCTCTACTAACTAGTACTCTTGCAACTTCGTCCACGGCCTTCCACACAGCTTCTTTGTCATTCTCTTCTTCCATATTTCAATGGGATGTACTCAAGAGTTTTGGAGGCGAAGATACTCATAAAACTTCCACTGCTCATCTATACATAGATTTACGTCGAAAAGGAATCAACACCTTCATGGATGACAAACTTCGAAGCGAAGAGGAAATTTCACCGGCACTTGTCAAAGCCATTGAAGAGTCAAATATTTCGATCATTGTACTCTCTAAAAACTACGCATCATCCCGATGGTGCTTGGGGGAGCTGATGAAGATCCTCGAGTGCAGAAAGACAAGGGAGATACTAGATCTACCACTGTTCTATGATGTAAATCCTTCGGAAGTACGACATCAAACCAATAGGGTTGGAGAAGCATTCACTGAACTTGCAAAAAGGTTCAATGATGATGAAATGAAGGTGGAGGGGTGGAAGAGAGCCCTAAAAGAAGGGGCCAATTTATTCGGGATATATTTGGGAAACAGGTATTTCTAACCACCTTTGTTGCCTTCCTTCTATATTGTTCTTTTTTTCTTCTAATTATGGTACATGCCAAATACACATGTTTTCATGCATGCATGTGAACAATTTTACATTTAAAAATGTCTGCTTGTAATTAAACTTTTAAATAATCTTTGTTCTAAAATTAATTAAGCTCGGCCAATTCTTTTGGTTTAGATGGGATAATTTGCTTATATAACTTTTTCATGACTTAAAAAAAAAAAAATGGAAAATGAACTTTCCATTTGTTGCGCACATATCGGGGTTGTTTGTCAAACTCCTCCCCACCCCTAAATACTATTCGCTTCCATTTTTCAAAAAAATCAACATTAAAACATTTTTATTTTTATATCACATCATTTATTTTTTACTACTATTCAAATAAAAAAATCACTGTAAAACAAAATTTTATACTTTTCAATACCACTTTTTCACTTTTTTGTACCAATTATTATTATTATTATTATTATTACTATTATTATTATTTTACAAAAAGTATGAACAGTGCTATGGTGCATAACAAACCCCCTCATAGTTATGTATCACTAACTTTTCTTTCTAGTCCTACTTTTTTAATACATAATTTCTCTTATTTTTATCTAAAGGTAACTAATTAGTTAGTATGTTTTGTTCTCTTTTTGTATCGGTAGGAATGAACCTGAATTTATTGACGAAATCATCGAACGGGTGAATTCAAAATTAGTTAATAAGGCAAACTTTCAAGTTGCCCAATATCCAATTGTTATAAAGTCTCGTGTACAGGATATGAAGTTGCTTTTAGATATAGAGAATAATGACAGCACATGCATGATAGCGATCTTCGGAACTGGCGGGATTGGAAAGACAACTCTTGCCAAAGCTATCTACAACTCGATTGCTTCTCATTTTGAAGATAGTTGTTTTCTTGAAAACATTAGAGAAACTTCCAACAAAAGGGCCTGATCCATTTGCAAATTAAACTTATTTCTAAAATCCTAGGAGGTTCAAGTCAAATGGTTGACAATGTTGATCAAGGAATTACTTTGATACAAGAAAGGCTTCACTTAATAAGGATACTTCCAGTTCTTGATGATGTGGATCATTCAGACCAATTAGAAAAGATAGTTGGAAAAGGTAATTGGTTTGGTTTAAGAAGTAGAATCATCATAATAACAAGAGATAAACATTTACTAACTAAACATCAAGTTTTATCCTACGAGGTGAAGGAATTGGGTTACTTCAAAGCTCATAAGCTCTTTAGTTGGCATGCCTTTAATAGAGATAGACCTGATGATGATTATGTGAAAGTCACAAACGATGCAGTGTGTTATGCTGGAGCATTGCCACTAGCTTTGCAAGTGCTAGGCTCAAGTCTAAAAGGTAAAGATATCTTTTATTGGAAAAGTGAATTGGACAATTACAAAATAATTCCTCAAGATGATATTCAAAAAAGACTTCGAATAAGTTTTGATGGATTAGATGAAAATGCAAAGAATATTTTCCTTGACATCGCATGTTTCTTCAAAGGAGAGAATGTAGAATATGTCACAAAAATAGTTGATAGTTGTGGTTTTCACTCATATAGTGGCATTGAAGAGCTAAAAGATAAATGTCTCATAGCTGAGTTTTCGGATAAATCATTGGTGATGCATGACTTGCTTCAAGAAATGGGTAGAGAAATTGTTCGACAACAATCACCTGAAGAACTTGGCAAGCGCAGTAGATTATGGTTTCATGAAGATGTTCGTCATGTTCTAGAAGAAAATATGTGACGCCCCACATCGCCTGGGTATGGAGATGGGGATGTGCTTAAATGTATACTACACCCTTAATGACAACAACGCGTTTTAAAGCCATGATGGTTATGATCCCATTAGAACTCCGCAGTTAAGCGTGCTTCTTCTGGAGTAGTACTAGGATGGGTACCTCCTAGGAAGTCTGGCTTGGGGGAGCCAGAAGCGGACAATATTGTGTGTCATTGAGGTGGGGTGTTGCAACCATTGCCTAGCCTGAGATAGAGGGAGCGTGCACAAGCCCATGAAGGTCGCTAGCGGGCACTCGTTGGGACGGATGCCAAGAATGGGCTAATCCTATGAGGGTCGCCAATGGGGACCCTGGGTCCAAAGAGGGGGTGATTGTGACATCCCACATCGCTTGGGTTTGGAGATGGGGATGTGCTTAAATGTATACTACACCCTTAATGAGAACAACGCGTTTTAAAGTCGTGATGGTCATGATCCCATCAGAATTCCGCAGTTAAGCGTGCTTCTGCTTGAGTAGCACCAGGATGGGTGACCTCCTGGGAAGTCTGGCTTGGGGGAGCCAAAAGCGGACAATATTGTGCATCATTGAGGTGGGGTGTTACAAAATATGGTAAGAATTATGTTAAAAATCCCTTTAAATTTTACATTTGTTTCTTTTTCATGAGCTATGCTACTAGGAAAATATATATTTTACAAAATAACAATATTGCCTCAAGTTAGATGGTTATCTAACTTCAAGGGTTGAATATTCATGTAAAAATTGTCATGTTCATAATAGAAGGAGAACATGTGAGGTTAATCCCACCTTGAGAAAAAAAAAAAAAAATTGTAAAAATTGTCAATTTTTACAATTTTTATTAGTATCTTGCCTTTTCTTTTATGAACAAGTAGGGCTAATATGTAAATATAAATATAATATAAACATTCATTTTGAGAATGTGATCATCAGTCACTTTAAGGCATTCCAAATTACTCATTTTGAATGAGTGGATATACAGGATAACATAATAACAGAGGGTCGACAAGTTGAAGAACATCCTCACGATCAAATTGCAATTATTGTTGGAGTCTACAGTGATGGTAATGAAATCTATTGTCCTCATGGAGATTACCATAAAACTTGCTATGGATCATTGCGCTCTGATCAAGTATGGTTGCATTCCTATGTTCCTCCAGAAGATTTTAAGCTAAAGATGTAACGCCCCGATATTTGTGCTGGTAAATATCGAAGTCGTGACACTGGAACTTTAGAAAATACAATCTTACAGCGGAGTATGTATATATTTTTTTTCTTTTTCTATGACCTAGGAATAACTTACACAACACAATTGAGCTGACTGAAATACCTCGAGGTGATATAAAATAGAAACTTGGTTTTCATTACAACATATGTACACACTAGGTGTACCAAATATATGCCACAGAGGGCACCTAAATTAATATAGTAATATTTATTAAGTTCACATACATCACCATACGTAATAAAAGCGATTAACATAAATGAGACTTGCTCCATAGAGTAAGCATCAATCCTGCAGTAGATGGTTTATCAACGATCAAAACCAGTAAAAGGACCATCATCCTCACTTTCTATTCCTACATCAAGATCTATGTAAAGATGACGTTATCATATTTACATAGGCAAACAAGTGAGTAATCTATTTTCCTAGAGATAAAGACTAAAAAGACTAGTTTGAACAAGTAAGATTAAAAACTAAAATATATAATAATGAATGAGTTGTGAATGCACCGTAATAACTGATTAGTTTGTGTTTTATAATAATATTTCTTCAGACCTCTTGTCATGATCTCTCAGCCCTCTTACGTTCATTATGTCCCTCACACTTTAGAGGTTTACCAGTTGGTGCTGGCAACTACACCGCCCCAGCTTAATTATATATTAGACATGTTGGACAGTTATATACCCCCATCCACTGAGATACCGACAGTTCCTCGCGGCAATCCACCCAGCTTGTTTTCAAGGTGGCTATCTTATCAGCCCATTTTATTAGACACATTATGCAGCAGTTGTATTGCAAAACTATAATAATAAGACAAAATACGAATTCCTATAATAATAAAACAAAGCTAGTACTCAGTAAGTATAGCCATACTTACTCTCCTTAGTGTAGTATTCTGCTCCACTTCTGCATATAAATACATACATACAAACAATACTTAATTCATTCTCCAATAATATCATTGGTTAAAGACCCTCATCTTTTTATATTTACTTATTATCCATCACTTCATCTTTAGTTACTCATTTTATTATATTAATCTAAGATAGTCACTTATAACTAGCTTTATGCCTGAATTCATTTTTGGTGACGAGGCTAATGGCCAGTATCACTAAATACAAGCTAGTATTATAAATAATATATATAAAGCATGACTCATATTTCGGAGATGAGACCAATGGTCTGTACCTACCAAAGTATGAATTAAAATTTAAATGACAATAAAAGAAATGACTGAATGTAAATAATGAATTCATATTTCGAGGATGAGACCAATGGTCCGTACCGCCAAAAATATGAACTAAAATTTAAATGACAATAAAAGAAATGACTGAATGTAAATACTAAATTCATATTCTGGGGATGACCGCCGAAAATATGAATTAAAATTTAAATGACAATAAAAGAAATGACTGAATGTAAAAGCTGTAAAGTAAATAATATATAGATAATATCATAAGCCCTTAATTGATTTTGTCTACTAACTCATTATCATTAATTCACTTGTATCTATTACGCTATTTTACATTATACGCTTATTGGGTGTTTAAACAATTAAATGAGAACAAGTGATACAAGCAATAAATCATGATAGTTATACAAGAAACACTTACCCAATAATCCTTAGAAGTAAAACTCCACCAAATCTTCTCTAGGTAGCTAGTTTAGAAAAATAAGAACACTTGAACACTACAAGAAAGAGCTAAGCTATATGGTATTTGACTAGAACTAAGAAAAAAAAATGAAAGGAGGAGCAAACAATTTTACTTGTTCTAAGATTGTAAATGAAAAGCTCAAGTGAAAGTGACTTTAGCTTAGGCTCTATTTATAAGAGAATGAATGGTTAGGATTTATTTTTACACATTTGATCTCAGGGTTGAGATGTATTTAACCAAAAGAATGAACCAAGTCCATATTTCATGCTCTATACCAATTAGTATTTTTGTCCAAAATGAGGGCAATGTATCTCGATCCATTTTTCAATATACAAACGTACTCCGATTGACATGAAATTTTGAGAGCAGATAGAGGACTCCGAGACAAACATTTTATATATTTGGTTCGACTTCATCCGAGTTTGTTTGAGTCTATTTTTGGCCTCTACAAAGTTTCCAATTCAACTTAGGCTTTAACTATTTGCATCCCCACTTGGTCACTTGCCTTATTAAATTATTATTATCATGATATTTCCCATAACTCTCATTACTAGAAGACTTTAAGCTTTCAATAAAGGTGGCTAGCCTTGGTATCTTTCTTTAGCAGTTTTAATCTCATTAGACAGTATGAAAATTTTGACACTGTTTCTTAGGCTAAAAACTGAAAAGCTTCAAATTAATTTATGACACTAAATAGTTATTTAATATCATTAATCCACATATCATTGTTCTAATTCATCGATTATTCTTTTAATCTATTTAATATTATTTAAATAAGAGTTTTAAAATCTAGGTCGTTACAAAAGAGGGGAGATAATCTTCAAGTTTGCTTAAGTATTTTCCAGTATCATACAGGTTTGAATTATATATCTGTGAAACGTTCAAAGTCAGTGTTCTTTAAAAGTTGCGGATTCCATTTGGTACGAAAGCATGAAGAAAAAGCGATAGATTTAATTCAACCTTCAAAATAATAAGAATCCTTTTATAGGGGATTTGTAGTCGGTCTTGACCTTTTGTGTCACATGCGGTGTCCAATTTCTTCTATTTTCTTATTTTATTGCGGGCCCTATGTTAGCTTTTCTCCTTTTAAGTCTTCTCTCTTCGTCTTTGTTTTGCTAGTTCCCACCTAAGCATGGCTTTGCAAATTCATGAGAAAAGTCTCCTTCGGCTTTCTTTTCTTTTATTCCTTTTTTTTTTCCTAGAAAAGGCAATAACTTGCATTATAGTATCACTTTAAGCTCACATTTAATAATTAAATATTATTCCAAAATTAAATATAAAATGCAAGAATTAATAGAAAATAAGGTAGGATAAAGCTTATTTTAATAGACACTTTAATTTAAGCTATTATCCACCCCCCGGCTTATTGCTAGTCTCTAGCAATTCAAAACAAAGCATAAGAACAAGGACTCAAGGAAAGAAAAAGTCAAAATACTGACAACTACCAAAGAAAGTTCCCATGCCTTCAAAACTCAATGTGAAAGAAAATTTTAGCCAAAGCAAACACTCTCTCAGTGTCCAGATAAGCATGAAATAGAATTTCTATTGGAAAGTATGTTTTGATTCAAGCCTTACCTATGTTAATGCTCAACAATGAAAATCACTCAGAAATAGGTGTAACACTCTCAAGAATATGTGAGTGGAATAATGTAAGCAAAGGCAAATATCTCACATATAAATCATATGAAAAATGCTTAGTCAAGAAAGAACAAGTAGTCTCATGAAAGGATGCCGAAAATAATTTACGCCACACTCATTGATTAGTCATGAACATGTCTGAACCATACACTCCTCAAGATCAAATAAGAACTTTTATTGAGACATAACATAGGGTTAAAGAAAAGGGAAATAAATAACAAAAAGGTGATGGTAAAAGTGAGAAGTACTTCAAGATAAATGGGACTTCGGCTTCTTTTGTATGTTCAATTAATTTCTCTCTCCAATTTTCTTTCAATAAAGCACTTATGTGGACTAATATGAAAAGATGTTGATGTATCAACTACCTACGTAGATTCATCGCATGCGAGATTATCATAAGCTTCATCAAAAGCAAATACCACATCACCATCAGATGCAACTACTGCAGTGTCTTTTTCTTTTTAACGTTCTTCATCTTTTTCTTTCAACCATTCCCTTTTTAACTTTCTGCAATCTCTTCTTATATGCCCAAGCTTGTCATAGTGAAAACATTTTATGTCTATTTTTTAGTAGGACTTTCCTCTTGACTTATCACGACTGTCATACCTGCGAGGTTTTCTAGCTTTTACTTCTCCCACGCCTTTCTATAACAAGTGCCTCTAAATAAATAAAAAAATACCTTACTCTTTTCTTATTGCCTCTCTATTGAACATGTTGTCTTTTACTATACCCATAGTTATCAGAAAAGAAAGAACACAAGAGAGAACGGACTTGACAAATTAGATTTAGAAAAGATACTAGTAGGTGGCTGACCTGTAATCCCAACTCCAGCGTTTTGAGATAGGTAAAATCATCTTATTGTAGCCCTTTGATTCTTGTGAGTATTTGATTCTTTATTGGATGGGTCTTGATGTTAGATTTTTGTTATTGATTAAGGGTAATAAATAGGGGTGCAGTTTATTGGGGTATAAAAGGAGTAAGTGTTTAGTATGGGTTCAATTGAGTGACCATTGACTGATGAATAGACTATATTGAATTGTAGTAATTACCAATGATGATCCATACTTGTAATCCACTGTAAGTATTCTTACTTACTGAGAGTGATATTGATATTCAATAATACAAATCCATGTATGGCCTTTTGATATAATGATTCAACAATGATTTATATTATCGGGGAATAAATTGAATCACTACTTCACAGTTTTTGTAGTACTTGCAAGAATGGACAATCAAGGTAATTTTGCAGTTGTAATTAGAGGTTCATTCTTGAGATGTATAGAATATCAAGTTGGTGAAGTTTGTCTAGAATTCAGGCAGTCGGGTAGATTTGTATAAATGCCTTGTTCGACATAATTTTGGGTACTTTATATAAACAATAGTATTGTAGATGTATTGTTTTGTATTGATAAATTAGAAGCTGTGGAATATTATATAGATTTCTGCTGTGGGATTATTTAGATATATTTGTTGTTGCAACGTAACACTCACGAATTTACAAGAAAGAGAAGGAGAGAAATATCAGGATGTTACAAAAACCCTCCAATGCGAAAGTAAAAATCACGGGATCTAGTCCAATCAAATCTTTCACTATCAACAATAATGAGTTTACAACTGTCTTCCCTAGAGAAATATCTAGAGGTTATCACCACATTAAGAATACATGCATTACTGGATTAAAGATAAATTCATCATCCTAAAGTGGATTCCAACAAGAATAAAGAAAGATCTCACCAAGTAGGTATTAGCAACTAAGCGACTGGATAGGAAGTTCAATGATCGACACAAGTCAATACGTAGCACTCGTTGTCAGAAACAACATACTAACATTTTATCAAGATCGGACCACAAACGATCTTGATAAACCGTTTTCTTTTCTAATGGATGCAGTGAAGAAAAACCTTTTTCTTCTTTTCTCTTCTCTCTCCTTGCGCCGCTGCAGCTCTCCTTTCTTCTCATTGTTTCTTTTTGTCTTTTTGTCTCACAAGACACACGTATGTGTGTTCCTTTTATATAGCAAACAAAATGGTTGCTACCTTTTTGTTTGCTAGTCCAAGTGGGTTGGTCCCCACATAGAGAGGACCACCCCCAACAATAATTTTTGCATTATTGTTGTCCTTTAAATTGAAACATATATATAGCAAAAGGGTTGCTACCCTTTTGTTCATCGTTTAATAAAGTTTATTGAAACATATTTTGTCCTTTAAATTGGAAGCAAAGAATCAAGCATCGGTGCTAAGAAAAGGGAAACGCTTGCATATGGACGAATCATCATAAATTATTAAATCTTGTGCTTCACGTTATGTCAAATATTCAGGAGAAGGAGTGAGGTATTAATGTAGCCGGACAAATTGAGTTATAGTGTATATTTTGTAAAAGAAAAGGGTTAAATACTAAAAATCTCTTTAGGGTTTCACTTCTTTATTTTTTTCTCTTCTAAGGCTTGATTTTTATCACAGGAGGTACATGTAGTTTTGACAAAGGTCAAATTAGTCCTTCCGTCTATTGACCGTTAGTTGGCTTAATGAAAATTCACGTCACTGACACATGAACTAATTAAAATTCAACACCTGACATAAGTGGTCACGTCATCAATGATGACGTGGCCACCTAATTAAATTTTTTTTTTTAATTAAAAAATTTTAAAAATATATATTTTTTCAAAAAGAAAAAAATCTACAGCCACCCCCTTAGCCATTTGGGGGTAGCCGATTTGGCCATGGGGGTGGCCCGAACCACCCCCAAGGTGCCAAGGGGGTAGCCAAAACCACCCCAAACAGTGCAAAAGACATGAATGCCCATAATTGTTTAAGATGACAATGCAATAAGTAAGGTCAAAGTAGTAAATTGATCTGTTCAAAAGACATTAATGCCCATAACTTTTTGAAGATGACAATGCAATAAGTAAGGTCAAAATAGTAAATTTAGCATCAAACAAAATTTCACTAATCCTGTGCTATCGGGGCTTGTTATATATAGCTTTAAGGATAACATAAGAAAAGGTATTCTCTTGTTCATTATTAAATATAAAGATTTTAATATTATTTTGCTGGATTTTTATTATGGAGAAAACTATGCACGTACTATATCGTCTGTCATATTGTTTCAATTTTGTTTTATGCCTCTAAACTCTTATAAGTATGATTTTTTTGTTAATCATTTATGTTATGCACTTGGTTATTATTGTCATTCAATTTAATTAGCATTATATTATTAATTTGCTGACAGTGCAATATAAACTACTATATTTTCATTGGTCCTCGTTCCCGCTTTGACCTAATCAATATATAAGAATTCTTGGTTTCATCTCTGCATGCTACATGAATTTGTAAGCGTTGTTGCGCCATTATAGTATACAAATAATGTACCACACATTTAAAACCAATGACAGAAATTAGCTACAAACTAAAAATGATTCGTCTGTAGTTAACTCTTACGGATCGATGTCATAAATTTATAAATTTGAATTTTGATCATTCTTTTGGGATGTCATTTGATGGGGCAGGGTACGCTTTGAGTTATCCTTTGGCAGAAGTGTTGATGAAGGATTTAGATCTCTGCACAAAGACGTATCCAACATTGTATGGGAGTGATCATATTTTGCAGTCCTGTATTGCTGATTTGGGAGTCTCTTTGACCCAGGAAATGGGGTTTCATTTAAAAGTAATGGAATCATCTGGTTTCACATTATTTCTTTTTTCCCAAGTTTCTGCTCCTTCCATGTCTACCACTAATTCAATCTCGAGAGGTGATAGCTTATAGTGCCCCTAAATTTCAATTATTTTGTAGGAGATTCTGATTTAAATAAAATAAAGTTGTTTATTCACTCATATATTTATGAGCGTTGGGCATATAATATATTTACATGTTTATCATTTGAGATTATTATTCATAATATACATATAAGTGGTCCATAAATTGCATTGAATATAATTCATCGTGTGATAGGATTTAATGTGTTTATGCGAATACAATGCACTAAACGGACTACCAAAGTTGTCATTCCTTTATAACATTGTTAAAATGAATCATGTAAAACTCCAAAAGGTATTACTAAATTGATTCGAAATCCTAAGATAATCACAAACTCAAATATAAAGTGAAGGTCACTTTGATGCATTAGGAGTAAAACCTTTACTGCGGCCAAAATTCTCGGTACGTTGGATAATCACATATAACATTGTAGGAACTTCATCCTCAATAAAGAATCAAAGTCCTAATGGGTTGTTTTTGGTGTGGGTTTTGGACCGGTCAGTGAGGAAGAGAGAAGTGGAAAAAAATAATTAAAAATAATATTTAGAGAAAGTAGATAGTGAATAGATAATATGTTGAAATTTGTATTAAAATTAAAGCCAACAGCTAAATGAAAAAAAGGGTGTATTTTGAGTCTAGAGTTGCTCTTATGCGTTGTAGTTTCAAGAATCTATTAACATAGATTTGTGTGTTACTCGCCCTATTTCTCACTATAATAGTCAGATGAATGAGACTGAATGCAATAAACAATTTTAATGGATATAATTTTAGTGTCAAAATGATGATCAATGGAACTTTACAAAATCAATATGGTGTTAGCAGGGTGATTCGTCATAATTTGGGTTACAAGGCCCGAAATCATAAGTTTATCAGATTAATCTTCCTATTTAAATTAGTAAATTGTTTTTTTTTTTTTTTTTTTTTTGGGTAAATCTGATTTTGATCTTTGAATTTGGGATCTTTGGAATGCAAGAGGTCCAACCCAGAGCTCCAAGCAAATGGGTTTTGATCCATAAATCTGGTCCAAAAAGAGCACCACAAACTCCATAAAAGAAAAAAGATTTTGTTTATTTGGCTATGTATTTTATTTAGTCTAAGGTTTTTATTTAATCGAAAATTTCGTTGCTTGGATTTACCTCTGGGTACCAATGTATAGATTTTCAGTGACTATGAATTGATTATTTTTATGTTTGTTTCTCTAGAAAGTTTATTTGTATTGAAATATAATAGGTATCACACTAATGAAATTTTAGGTTTTAATTCATTTGAATATTTTATTGTATTTGTTTTTTGTTTTTTTTTTTCGTTTTTGTGATTTACTCGAATTGTTTAACACTTTTTTGAAAGTATTGAAAGAGATTTATTTGATTGCATTAAATATTGAGTGAAATATTTGTTTTATTTTGTATTAAAAAGAATAGAGAATATTTTGTTTATTTTGTTTTGTATTTTTTGAAATGATTAGAACTTTATGGGTTTTATTTATATTAAAATATAATAAGTAGCACACCAACAATATCAGAGTTTCCTACAATTTTTTTTATTAATATTTTGATAATTATAATTCGAACTTTCACTACAAAACAAAAAAAAAAAAAAAATCAATTTCTGACGTGACTACAGTACACGATTTTTTTTGCCACGTCACTAATTACTGACATGGCAAAAAATGCCATGTCGGTAAATATTTTTCTAACGTGGCAAAGTTGGCAGGTCAGTAATTAGTGACGTGGCAATATCCACACGTCAATAAATTCTGACGTGTTAGACATTGCCACGTCAATAAATTTTTTAGGATTTTAAAACTTTAAAAATTATATATTTTATTGACATGTTAATTTTCAACACGTCAATAACTACTGACGTGTTAAATTACCACGTCAGAAATTTCTGACATGTGAAACTACCACATGTTATATTTCTGACGTGGCATTTTCATATGTCAAAAATTTCTGACGTGTTAAATGTTAGCACGTCACTAAAACATTGAACGGGATATTCAACTTTTTCCCTCTTCTTACCCTCTTCTTATTACTTATTCCCTCTTCTTTTATTTCCCCACACTCTCTCTCTCCTCTCTCAATCTCCCTCGTCTCTCTGCATGGCCAGCTCCCTCTAGAGGGAAGAAGAAAAAGAAAAGGAGAAGCAGCAGAAGAAGAAGAAGAAAAAGAAAAGGAGAAGAGAAGAAAAAAAAAAAAAAAAAAAAAGGAGAAGAGCTAGAAGAAGAAGACGAAGAGAAGATAAGAAGTTTTTTTTGGGTTTTTGAAGATTTGTTGGGTTTGACGTTTGGGTTTCTGATTTTTCAGGTCGATTTTTTTATTTGAGTTTTTGATTTTTTGAAGATTTTTTGGGTTTGGGTTTTTGAAAATGGAGAAAAGAAGAGAGAGAGAGAGTGAGAAAATGGAGATATTAAGAGAGTGAGAGATGGAGAAACAAAATTGTTAAATTGGTGAAAAAGATTAAAAAATAATTATTTTAATTGAAAAATAATTTAAATTAATAAATTTTTTAATTGAAAAAAAAATTCCAGAAAAAAATTAAAAAAATAAAGATTATTATTTTTTAATAATTTTTTAAAATTTACTAATGTGTTACTGTTTGACACGTTAGTAAAAAAATTTACTGACTCCTATGTTTTTGACCTTCAACACACGTTAGAAACGCCACGTCTGAAAACTCTAGTCAAGAAAAAAATGATTTTTTGTAGTGTTTCATCTTGCTATTTTTATTTCTTTTATACTTTTCATTTTAAACTACACCTATGGGAACAAAGATTTTAAAATGTTTTAGTTTATTTTATGTTGTAATTCATTTGAATGTTTTTTTTTTTTTTTTTTTTCATTTTTTAGAAGCACGAAACAGATAATTATGCATTGAATATGATGTGAGAAGGTTTATTTGATTACATTAAATGTTGAGTAAAATATTTTGTATTCATAAAAATATATTTTGTTTCTTTTTCTATGTTTTTTTTTTTTTTTTTCGAATGTTGAGAAATATATGAGTTTTAATTGTATTAAAATATAATATGTGTCACGAGTAATTCTAGGACGCCTACTTGTGTTTTACTAAGAATAATGTGGCTATTAAAATCACCAGTGGGCTTGTGATTGATAATTATTGATTTTTTATCGAATGGTGATTTTAATAGCCACATCATTCTTAGTAGGACACAAGTAAGACACAAAGCACCAACAATATGATAGATTCTTACTAATTTTCTTTTAATGCTTTGATAATCATAATCTAAGTTTTATTCTTGCTATAAATATTTTTATCTTTTTATACTTCTTTTCATTTGAAACTACTCTGACAGGAACAAAGATTTTACCATGTTTTAGTTTATATAAATTAAACTAAATTTAATGGTCTTATGTTTTAATTCATTTGTGTGTAATTGTCTCATTAAGTACATGTTCAATACAATACACTTCACATGAAAAGTATTAAAGTAAGATGGAGATGCATTTAAATTTTAAAATTAAATTAAATTAATAAAGAATCCCGCGCAGAGCGCGGGTTATATGCTACTGCTAGTTATTTATAATATGCGTGTAAATGGTCTATAAATTGCATTGAATATGGTTCATGATATGATAAATAAGGTTATCACATAGAATATCTTAAACTATAAACCTTGGAGTTTACAATTTAATGTTTGCGGCCAGTAATGAGTAATTTTATGAGTACAATCTTAGACATTTAGACTGATAATTAATAGAATTCTGTAATGGACAAATTGCATGTTCCTTAAATCACTAAATCATGCATGTGTAAAATCCATTCATTAATTTATTTTCCATTCAACAGATTTGTATATAACTTAGGGTCTTATAATATTTACAGATATTTTTTTTTGGGTAAAATAGAGTTTATTAAAACAATTAAACCATAATGATTCATATAGAGTGTATCTCGTCTCAAGAGGTAGCTCAATCGATTGAAATCCACGACTTATGAAGTGAAAGTTATCAGAACGAATTTCATTCTCTTTATGTGGGCATTTTAAAAAAAATGAAGTGTATCTCATAATTTCATAAACGTGAAAATAACTGTTTGTTCAA
Source organism: Corylus avellana (assembly GCF_965113065.1). Lineage (NCBI taxonomy): Eukaryota > Viridiplantae > Streptophyta > Magnoliopsida > Fagales > Betulaceae > Corylus > Corylus avellana. The sequence goes on from NC_142497.1 coordinate 15,051,955, forward strand.
TTGTAATGAACCATATCTCATCACTAAAAACATACGATCACATATCAAAGCACCTCAAGATATTTATATCACTTCCTCGGGGATGATTTAAGGACCAAGGAAATAAAAAGAGATACTTGTTTGGCCATTGTTCTCAAGAAAAAGGCAAGCAGATCAAATTTCACGGCTTAAAATCTGTCAAAACATGGGAGACAATAATGACTAATGACTCAGGGACATGCAAACATTAGTTTATTGAGAATATATCTTATGGAGTTGGATCTTTCTAATTATGGCTTTTGCTTTTATTTTATTTCATTTTTTTTTATTTTTTATTTTTTTTGATATCGAGGAACCTCTACAAGGCAGGGCCCTTCGGACCCACCCCTGCAGAGTAAACCCCGGCCCCGTGCACCGCACCCTCGGAAGTTTCCCTACACGGAACAGGGTAAGTCACTGGCTATTCACCAGAGGGGTGTGGCCCCAAGGGGGAGGTAGCACCTGGTGGGTTTCGAACCTGAGACCACTGAGGAGCAAACTCAGAGCCCCAGGCTTTACTCCCTAACCACCAAGCCAACCCCTTGGGGTTTGCTTTTGCTTTTATTTTTCTAGCTTTTATTTTTCTTGCATGGATGGATGATGGATTAAGCTTGAATGGTTTGTTCTTCTTTTTTTTTTTCATGCAAGTTTTAAGTCGCATATTTGGTGTTAATCCAAAATTAACCAAGGGGAGTGGCTCGATCATCTCCGACTTGGAGCCCATTCATTTCAGTTTTCAAACATATGGGTATTCGGCCTGAATAGTTGAAGCCCATTTGCTATTATCAGGTTAAGCCGATTTCAGAGTTGTTACTTTGTTAGCTGAAATGTTTAAGTAGTATGAGTATATTGAGGATAAAAGATATATGGATAAAGTTGAATTGGAGGTTGGGTCTAATGGTCTATACTCGAAATAGCCCATTGTCTTTTTAGATAATTCATTTCCATATCCGTATGTTTACCCATTCACCATTTTCCATTTTATCTTCCAGAAAATTTCCATAAATCATATTTCCATACTTCATCAAAACATCCATTAAATACATCCCAAAAACATAAATAGAGTTTGCATTGATGTTGTAATTTGAAAAAAAAAAAAAAAAAAAAAACAGTCAACGTTGATGTCTTATATATATGAAAACATGAAAAATAAATATGTTCACAAAAAATGTAATGTAAACTAAATATTGAAATTGAAGAAGATTATAATAAACTTCAAAATACTTAAAATACTTACAAATTATGAAGTGATGGACTTCAAACTCAAATTTGAAATGCTGGAGAGCAACATGGAGTTTATGAAAAATATCTAAGTTTTTAAAGAGTATTTTTGGTTAGGCCACCCCAGATTCTTATCAGGGGTGGTCTTGGCCACCCTCGATGGCACGTGGCCATCCCATGGGGCCTCACTGGTCCACCACAAGGCCCTTCAAGGGTGGCGCGGCCACTCACAAGATTTTATTTTATTTTTTTTTATGTTTGAGAGAAATTTAATATATATATATATATATATATATATATATAGTTTTTCGCTCAAAATTCACTTTATCTAGTTTAGTTAATGAATTCTTAAATGCCTCCTACATTCCATTAGTTATATTTTTATCTATATCATTTAATTTTTTTTTTTTATAAGGATTGCATTTTTCCTAAATATCCTATTTTTCAACTTTTGGGAAAAAAGAGATGTGGATAGAGAAATAGTAGGAGAAAATTTTGGAAAAATAAAAATGTGGAAGAGAAATAGCAAGAGAAAATTTTGGAAAAAGAGAAAATAGGTGAGAAACAATAAAAAAATGAAATGGCTCCTGAGAAAAGAGCCGCTACATGCAGCATATTTTTTTGCTAATCTAATAAAATATTCATTTTGCATTATTTTTGGCTAATCCAATGGGAGCAATCTTTTACAAATATGATTAGTCATTTTAGGTAAAAGTATAATTTAGCTTCTCTATTGAAAATGTTCTAAGGGATGTGGAATAACTATTCCTATAAATAGACATTTACCAAACAAAAGAATAACTATTCCATAAGAATAATCATACTATTCCAAATGTCTATTCTGTAAACAAAATGGGGCCTGAGTGTAAGCTTTCAATTGCTTAATTTCTAAGGTTTTTCTAAGGTTGACAAGCAATAGCTACCAAGAATTCTTTGTAATGCAAGTTGATGTTTTACTCGGTTAATATTATCTATTCAAATTTCTTGTATGAGTATTTTAGAAGTGATACACAATCTCTCAATTACTTATTTGATTATAAGTACTCACTTTCTAATGTAATTAACAATGAAAATCAACATTTTATAAAATAACAAATGAAAATATATACAGTATCAAATGATGATTTTCACTGCTACGTTAAGCAGTAAGCACTTGAAAGTTTGTTAGAGTATTTATATTGACACTGGAATTTTTATTGACACCGAAAGTTTTATTCTATTTTATTTCAAGCGATAGTAAGTTTGCAAAAGGTATATATATGATGAAGCAAAGGCACCTTTGGCAAGAGCCCGTTACCATTCATCCAAAAAATTTAACTCTCTTAACATTTTTACTTTTTACATCACAATAATCACTTTTTATTACTGTTCAAATAAAAGCATCATTACAAAACAAAAAAATTTCACTTTTGCATACCGAGTATTTTTACTTTTTTTTTTCACATCACTCAATTTTGGCTGTAACTGTCCGATACGAAAGGAAGCCAAAAACTTTATTACTGGAAAAATGAAATTTCTATCGCACGAGGTTTGAAAAAAAAATGAAAGTGGAGTATAGACATTGACTAAACCTGTCCTCTTTGGTGGGTGAGATATGTTGGTTTCGATAAACCCCAAGAGGTTTTTCTCAATGCTATGTTTTTTTCTTTTTAGCCGCATGCAGTCCATTTTCATTTGATGAATCTTTTTTTTTTTTTTGGTTAGAATCTTTCAAATCATAGGCAACGTAGGTGGCAGCAAAGGTAGTGCATATCAAATCAAACTTCCAAGTAGACGATGTATCTTCTTTGTAAGGTAATTGATTGATTGGCCATGACATGTGAACACAGAAACCACTTCTTTTCCCTCCCTTTCATTATTTTTATATATTCCTACAAGCATGTGTCATTTCTCATGAGTTTGATACATTTAAACAAATAAAGGCCTTCTTCTGTCTACAAATAGGAATATAATTCGTTTTTCTTTTTTTTTTAAGTACTTTTTCCAATGGCAATAGTTCTTAGATCACTTCATTTTCTGATACTTCTCTATGTTTCCTATATTCTCTTGGCCCTTGCTCAAGATGAAAAGGGCTTCATCTACAATGGCTTCCATGATCAAGCCAATCTGGGTCTTGATGGAATCGCAGAAATCCACCCCAATGGTCTATTGCAGCTAACCAACCTTTCACAAGAACAAGTTGGTCGCGCTTTCTATCAGTTTCCAATAAAGTTCAGCACAACAAATTCATCATCTCTTTCATTTTCTACAAACTTTGTGTTTGCCATGGTTCCTGAGGTGAACAACCTTGGTGGTCATGGCATTGCCTTCACCATCAGTGCCTCCACAAACTTCACCCATGTTTTAGCAAGTGGGTATCTGGGCCTTTTCAATGATTCAAATAACGGCCATCTAACAAACCACATCTTGGCCATCGAGCTTGATACTGTTCCCGACCCTGAATTCGAAGATATTACAGAGAATCATGTGGGAGTTGATGTGAACAGCATGATATCAAATGAATCAGCTCCTGCAACGTATTTTTCCAATGAAGAAGGGAAGAATATAAGCTTGGATCTCATGAGTGGGAATCCAATGCATCTTTGGATAGACTATGATGATGCAGAGAAGTTACTGACTGTAACACTCGCCCCAACCACAATCCCAAAACCAGACCGGGCTCTGTTGTCAACACCCATTGATCTGTCTCAAATTCTCTTGGAATCTATGTATGTTGGTTTCTCTTCAGCCACAGGTGCAGTTACAAGTTACCAATATATTCTTGGATGGAGCTTTAATAAAAGTGGACCAGCACAAAGCCTTGATGTTTCAAGCCTACCACCACTTCCAGGGAAGAAAGGGAATGAGAAACCTGGCCTAGCGATCATTTCTTCTCTCATAGCAGTACACTAGTGCTGATAACAGTCGTCATTGGAGCTGCTGCTTACATTTGGAGGAGGAAGAAATATGAAGAAGTACGAGAAGATTGGGAAGAGGAGTATGGTCCCCACAGGTTCAGCTATAATAATCTCCGCAAAGCAACCAAAGGTTTCAATGACACCGAGGTTATTGGAATTGGAGGTTTTGGAAAGGTTTATATGGGAATACTTCCTTCGTCTAATCTACAAATTGCAGTAAAGAGAGTCTCCCATGATTCCAGACAAGGGATGAAGGAATTTGTGGCTGAGATCGTTAGCATGGGAAGACTGAGGCATAGGAACTTGGTGCAGCTCCTGGGCTATTGCCGGCGAAGGGGAGAACTCCTCTTGGTGTATGATTATATGCCCAACGGAAACCTTGACAAGTTCTTGTATAGCAATGAAAAAACAAATCTTAACTGGGTTCAACGATTTAGAATCATCAGAGGAGTAGCATCTGGCCTTCTCTACCTCCATGAAGAGTGGGAACAGGTTGTTCTACACCGAGATGTAAAAGCAAGCAATGTTCTATTGGATGCTGAATTAAATGGAAAGCTAGGAGATTTTGGGCTTGCCAAATTATACGACCATGGCACCAATCCTCAAACCACCCGTGTGGTAGGGACTGTGGGTTATTTGGCTCCAGAGCTTACTAGAACTGGAAGGGCAACCACTTTCACTGATGTGTATGCTTTTGGGGCTTTCTTGCTCGAAGTGGCTTGTGGAAGGAAGCCTATAGAGGGCCTGGGACTGCCTGAACGGGTGATTTTGATTGATTGGGTTGCTAAGTGCTGGAGAAAAGGACATATCCTTGATGCTAGCGATCCAAGATTGGAAGGTAATTATATGGTGAAGGAAATAGAATTGGTTTTGAAACTAGGCCTGTTTTGCTCACATTCAAAACCAGCAGCTAGGCCTAGTATGAAGCAAGTGGTGCAGTTTTTGGATGGTGATGCTGATCTGCGGGAATTACCATATGACAGTGCTTCTTTTGGTACATATACAAGTAATGAATCATCTGATTTCACGTCACTGCCTTTCTCCCAGGCTTCTGGTCCTTCCATGTCTATCACCGATTCAATCCTGAGAGATGGTCGCTGAATTGGCTGTTTCGACTCGTCTCGTCTCATGCATGGGTAGTGATCATAGCACTCCACGTAGGACACTCGGGCAACCTCATGATCCTATTCCACGATACGAGGGTATGAGGGAAGCAGCAGATGATCAGATTGCTAAGGAGATTATCAAGGAAGAGAAGGATCAATGCAAAGATTATCTATCCTAGCCGTAGTTCTCTTAGTTGTGTTATCTTTATCTCATCTTATGTATTACGTCTATCAGTAGCTAAGCTCTTAAATCTTGTTTTTTCCTTGTTATTATTTCGTTACTAATCGTAGTATATATAAGACAAGGAGAGGAGCAACATAGATATTCCTTGAGAATTGTATTAAAGGTTTGTCACCAGTCCTAATTGGAGTTCATTTATCAATCTATTGTTCTTATCAACGTGGTATCAAAGTGTTAAATATATTGTTGAATATATTGCGAGCGGAATAAGGAGAGAGAGAAGAGAGAGAGAGCAGAAACATATAATAGACTACATCTCTTCTATATTAAGTCTGATTGATTCATGTGAATACAAAGGCCTCTATATATAAAGAGGAGCTATCCTTGATGGTAGCGATCCAAGATTGGAAGGGAATAATTATGTGGTGGAGGAAATGGTGTTGATTTTGTAACTAGGCTTGCGTTGCTCACATGCAATACCAGCTGCAAGGCCTAGCATGAAGCAAGTGATGCAGTTTTTGGATGGTGATGTTGATCTGCAGGAATTACCACATGACAACGCTTCTTTTGGTGAATCTACAAGTAATGAAGCATCCGATTTCATGTCTTTTCCTTTTTCCCAGGCTTATGCACCTTCCTCTTCCATGTCTAGCACTGATTCAATCCTAAGAGTTGGTCGTTGAATTGGCTGTCTCGTGCCACATAGAACGCCTATAGATCACTTGGAGGTTGGAGAGAAGAGAAAGAAGAAACTTGCACTATACCGTCTAGGTTTCAAATGTAATAATTTAATGTCCCATATTGCATGGCACATATGAAAATTAATTAGACTTTTAATGTTATTTAATTCTAATCTTATAAAATTGTTGGTTAATTAAGAGAAATAGTTTCCTATTTAATGAACTATTGCATTGATGAAGCGGAGTACTTATAGGTTAATAAGAAAATGTAGCATGATGTAACTTGAGAGGATGAAGTGAGAAAAATTATTTTCTAATGTTTATGTTGGAATATATGAAAAATATATAATATTTTTCGTATATTCCATAATTATGCTGATATCAAATATTCTCTATTTATGGGTTAATTGTAATCAAATATTGAGATTATAATCAAATCAAGGGAATTTGATTACAATAATTATATTTAGACATTACCCTATAAATAGGGACGTTTGTATTGTAGACAAATCAAGTTAATAAGCATAATGTAGCCCTTAAAGGTATTCCGAGTGGGGGACGTAGGTGTCTAACACCAAACCACCTATAAGTTCTTTGTGTTTATTTTTTATCTTACTTCCGTTCAATATTCTCCATCATCAGTATAATTTCAACAGTTTACATGTCAAGGTTTCATGAAAATTTGATTGCTAAGAATTTTGGTATGTTCTTTGTGAAAATCATTTTCCATAATTTTGATGAAAACTGAGCAGAGTGAACGCAAATGAATTATGGCCATTTATTTGATTACGGTCAATGATATTGTGGTTGGACGATTTTCTGCCGGTTTGCTAATTTACTCGAAAGCCATTAGACCGTTGATGTGGTATCAGATTGTTAAATATATTATTGAATAGATTGCGAGCGGAAGAAGGAGAGAGAGAGAGAGAGAGAGAGAGAGAGAGAGCGGAAGCATAGAATAGACTATATTTCTTCTATATTGAGTCTGATTGATTGATGTGAATACAGAAGCCTCTATATATAGAGAGGTTATGAGTGATAAACATTAAAACCTAGACTAATTAAGGTAAGAAATAAACCCTAATAGGAAAGGCAATAAACCCTAGAGAATAATATAAAATATTATAACATCTCCCCTCAAACTCAAAGTGTAAGCTTGAGATTGAGAAAAAGAAAGGAAGAGAAAGATGAATTCGTCGAAAAAGTTGCTTGTGCCGAAAGAGTTGCCGAGTGACGCCATAAAAGTTGCTAGTATGCAATAGTAGATTCTGCTGCTGTAATGGGCCTTGGGCCTTGATTGAATTAAGGCATGCATTTGAACTGGAAAACCATATACTAGTAATGGACTATCTCGCCTGGTCGAATGAGCTAAGTAGAGTCGTCTCGCCTAGTCAGGTGAGCTAAGTAAGGCCATCTCTCCTAGTCGGCTGAACTAAATAAGGCCGGTTGAAGGGGATAATCACACCCGAAAACCAGTGGACCGTTGAAAGGTTTGACCCAAAAATTCTGACTAGTAATGGATCAATGGCCTAAGAAGAGGTTGCAGTGACCAGTGATAGCGGCTGCAAAGGCATAAGTGGGCCGGTTGAAGGGGCTTGTTTGGCCAGAAATGTAACGACCCAGGAAAAAGTGCTAGTTACATCTACACTATCACCCTAAAGGACTAGTCAATTTGAAGCTTCCCTAGAATTCATTATAAAGTCCAGTTTCACCTAGTAACTAGGCAATGTGGGACTTAGCACCCATGACTATCTTTATAAACCACCCATTCTATGTGGGCTTCTTCTCATCTTCCCAATGTGAGACCAGGTTGTTACAAATTCTCCCTCTTAAATTTCTGACGTCCTCGCCAGGGCCATGTCATATAATGCTCCAGTACCACAAGACCTGGCGTTATACCATTTGTAACAACCCAAGGAAAAGTGTTAGCCACATCTCCTCTATCACCCCAAAATGACTAGTCAATTTGAAGCTTCCCTAGATAAACCACTCATGACTATATTTATAAACCACCGACTTTATGTGGACTTCTTCTCATCTTTCCAATATGAAACTGGGTTGTTACACAAAAACCCATGGACCAGAGGAAAGATTGGTCTGACTCGAAAGTGCCCACCGCAAGAAGATTGAACCGAGTTGAACTACACCGAAAAAGGCTGTGGAACCAAATTGAACAATGCATGAACCGACTCGAACCGCATAAAACAAACGCCTTAAAGTAAAAAAATCTCATTTTGTGCCATATAGAGATACCAAAAGCAAAAAAAAAAAAACAAACAACAAATTTGAAATGAGGATGAAAAATTGAACAGAAAACACCTGGTCAACTTTGAGTCCGATCAAAATCAACAGTCAACATTCAAAGAAGTCAAACTCAAAAGTCAACACTAAAAGAAGTCAAAGTCAAGAGTCAACACAAGAAAAGTCAAGCCTGAAAAGGTGCTGGCATGGCAGAGGCACTGACGTGGCCGATGTGCTGACGTGGCCGATGTGCTGACGTAGCAGAGGTGCTGGCGTGGCTGATATAGCGGTATGGGGATTGCCTGGACGAGTAAGTTTGGTTGATTGGGTCTCTGAGTGCTGGAGAAAAGGAGATCCTTAATGCTAATGATCCAAGATTGGAAGGTAATTATGTGGTGGAGGAAAAGGAATTGGTTTTGAAACTAGGCCAGTTTTGCTCACATTCAATACTAGCTGCTAGGCCTAGCATGAAGCAAGCGGTGCAGTTTTTGGATGGTGATGCTGATATGGGCGAATTACTACATCACAGTGCTTCTTTTCGTTCATTTAAAAGTAATGAATCATTTGATTTCACGTCATTTCTTTTTTCCCAAGTTTCTGCTCCTTCCATGTCTACCACTGATTTAATCCCGAGAGGTGGTAGCTTATAGTGCCCCTAAATTCCAATTCTTTTGTAGGAGATTTTGATTTAAATAAAATAAAGTAGTTTATTCACTCATATATTTGTGAGCATTGGGCATATAACATATTTACATGTTTATCATTTGAGATTATTATTCAGAATATACATATAAGTGGTCCATAAATTGCATTGAATATAATTTATCGTGTGATTAATGAGATTATCACACAGAATGTCTTAAACCATAAACCTTGATTACAATTTAATATTTGGGGCCAGTAATAGGATTGTGTATTCCATTTGATAAGACTTTAACACATCAATCACGATAATTTATCTTGATCATGCTATGTGTAACTTTTGATTAATGTGTTTGTACAAATACAATGCGCTAAACGGACTATTGGAGTTGTCATTGCTTTATAACACTGCCAAATGAAATTATGTAAAACTCCGAAAGGTCTTACTAAATTGATACAAAATCCTAACATAATCGCAAACTCAAGTATAAAGTGAATGTCACATTGATGCATTAGGAGTAAAATCTTTACTGCAGTCAAAATTCTCGGTGCGTTGGGTAATCACATATAGCTTTGTAGAAACTCCATCCTCGATAAGGAATCGAAGTCCAGATGGGTTGTTTTGGGTGTAGGATTCAGACTGGACAGTGAGGGAGAGAAGTGGAAAAAATAATTAAAAATAATATTTAGAGAAAGTAGATAGTAAATTGATAATATGGTGGAGTCTGTATTAAAAAGCTAGTAGCTAAATGAAAACAATGCGTGTTTTGAGTAGCAAAAATAACCTCTATGACTAGAGTTACTCTTATGCGCTATAGTTTCAAGAATCTATGAACATAGATTTGTTGTGTCGGCTGCTTACCCTATTTCTCACTATAATAGTCAGATGAATGAGAGTGAATGCACTCAGCAATTTTAATGGATATAATTTTAGTGTCGAAATGATGATCAATGGAACTTCACAAAATTAATATGGTGTTAGCAGGGTGATGATCCGTCATAATTTGGGTTACAAGGCCCGAACTCATAAGTTTATCAGATTAATCTTCCCAATTAAACTGGTAAATTGTTTTTTTTTTTTTCTTCTAAATCTGATTTTGATCTTTGAATTTGGGATCTTTGGAATCTAAGAGGTCCAACCCAGAGCTCCAAGCAAATGGGTTTTGATCCATAAATCTGGTCCTGAAAGAGCACTACAAACTACGGCTAGTTCATCTCCTAAGTCAAAACAGATTTCTTTTCTTTCTCTTTATGCCTTTGGACAATATCAAGTATAGTATTTAATCTCTGGTTCACTCGCACCAAGATTCTAATCTAGTTAATGAAAGCCCAGTAGTATTCTAGCCGAAAAGCCTTTACCTGAAGTTGCAACTTCTTGATGACCTTCATTAATAATGTACAATAATAAGATTGCTTTTATGAAATTATAAGACAGATAGATTGATGAAGTTTAAAGGAGACGATCTTCCATTGCCATGCCAGGATACAAGTCTACAGAGTAACCAAAATTCTTGGCGTATTGGAAGCTCACCTATTCATTTCGACAGATACGAGCTTTCACTTCGAAATTTTGGTCTCAATCTCTTCCAAGCTCAAACCTTTGGTCTCTGGGACAAGGAGCACTACAAACACAAGTGACAACAAAGCAATAGCCCCGAAAAGAAGGAAGAGGTTTTCCGCTCCTAGAAGCTCCTGCAATATTTAGCAGAATTCCGTATTCAATCAATCACAGGAGAATGAAAACTATGAACAATGAGATACCAGCTTTGAAAGAAATGGATTGATAAAAGCAAATCAATACCTTCAATGGTAAGAAAGCAAAGGTCACAAGGGCATTTGAACCAAAGTTAGTAAGAACTGCTAGACTGATCCCTCGCCCTCTTGTCCGGATTGGGAATATCTCCGACACCATAAGCCAACTCATCGGCCCAAATGATATCTGAAAGACCATTCAAAGAACAGAAATCTAATGATGAATAGAAATTCCCATCAACCGTGTCAGGAAGAAAAAATTGTCACTACTCATCAGGTATTAACTGCTTTCCCTTTCATTTTTCTTTCTTTTTCCCAGAAAATTCTAAAACTCAAGGTAGCTCTCTAACATAGAATTTTCTATGGATGTTAGAAAATGAAATTCAGCCACAATAGACGTGCTCCTTATTGTTATATTCGAACGAAATAGTGCAGTAAATTCCAACATTTAAAAGAGAAAATGGTTACCTGGTAGCAACCAACATAGAGAAGAAGACCAGCTACAGCAACAAAAGGGAATCCTCCAAGAAATTTATAATAAGCAGAAAGTAGAAGTAAAGAAACAGCCTGTGGTAATTTAAAGAAAAACATAGTCAAGCTTTCATCATGTTTCTTTATAAATAAACATTGAATAATGCATGATACGTAGTAGATTGATAGTCATTTGATGCATACAATGCCGCTGACACCTCCAATTAGCAGGGGTCTTCTCCCAAGATTATCTACTTTTAGGATAGCTACCCATGTCATCAGTAACTGAAGGAGGAAAACAATCACAAATGAATCATTATTAGCATTACCAGGAGGTATAAAGGCAGGGAGACTCTTTCCCCCATGTTCAAAGACATCATGGGAACATTATTAAACATACGTTGAACACACCAATTACAACTGAAACTCGGGTAGCATCAGAGGCTGCAGAGAATCCAGCAGTCTTGAATATCAGAATCACAAAGAATATCATTACATTAGGAAAAATGAGATAAAGGGATAGCATTTTATCCAAAGAACAGACTTGAGTTCAACCATGACGTACCTGAAGTATTGAACCTGCATAATATAGAACACTTGGTTGCCCAGTTATATCTGTCACAGTCAGGTGGTGCATTGGCTTACCAACAAGAAAAAATCCACATTTCTTCATTACATGCTTCTTTGAACTTGAGTTTAAAGATAAATGTAAAAACAAATTCATAGCAGCAAAAAGGAAGAAATACCTGTTGAAAAAGGACCAAACCTCCACCGATCAGAAAGGCATTCAAACTGGGCCTTGAAAGACCTCCAAGAAACTGCCCTCAGATTCCTGATCGTCATATGCATATTTCAATGACACAAAGGTGTCTTCTATTTGCCTCTCAGACAATTTGTCACCAGGAGGACGGCCCCTTAGGTTGCTCAGGGCAATTAAGGCCTTCTCTTTGTAATCTTGTAAAGACCCTTTACCTTGAACAGCCCTAAAAAGTAACCAGCGTGGAGATGGTGGAAGACTCCACATGCCTAGTCCCATAATTAAAGCAATTGGTGCACTAACTCCAAACATGTAACGCCACCCTCCAACTACATCAACCTGAAGGCTCCCAACCACATAACCCAACTACAGAAAATTTCATTTTCTAGCTCAGTTTATTTCAGACAAGAAAGTGAACATAGAGAATAATATAAGAGTAAAGAATACCAGAATTCCCAGAACTATGAAGAGTTCATTCAAAGATACTAGAGTTCCACGAATCTGAGATGGACAAGTTTCTGCAATATAGAGAGGAGCTCCATGCATGGTCTGCCAAATTAACTCACTTATAAGAAGGTCAGAGCATGACTAGGTACATAATAGCAGCTAAGACTGCAGAAAAGAAGAGGGGGAGTTTCAAAGAAGCCCACCAAACCAATACCAAGGCCATAGAGCAGCCTTCCTATTAAAAGGACACTAAGGCCTGGAGCATAGGCAGTGACCAGACCACCAAGCGCATATAGCACAGCTGATATGATAAGTTCTCGCCTCCTCCCTTTACGAGAAAACCCATTATATTGGAAAGAAAATCATAAAAAAGGGTCCAAAATTCAGGAAAGAGTAAATAAGGACATACCAAGGAAGTCTGCAATTGGGTAGGCAAGAATTGAACCAAAAAGAGCTCCATAAAGTGAACCACTGACCTGTATTCAATTCAATATTAAAAGAATGGATTGAACATAAAACAAACTGCAAGTATCCAGAAAATGGCAGAAGTAATGTAACTCTGATCCTCGAACCATACCACAAGCCCAAGCTGAATGGCCGAAATGTTGAACCAAGTTGTTCCACTGAGCTCAGGTGACTAACAATCATCATTGTAACAACAAAAAAAATGTATATGCTTAAATCGGCTGTATAAGACACACCTAAATGAATCGATGGTTATCAAAACAACAAGAAAGATAACTAAACGCAAATTAAATATATAAGAAAGAAGTCAATAAACAAAACATGCACCTGCAATGAGAGGGCAGCACCAGAGGTGGCACCAATGTCATACCCAAATAACAAACCTCCCAAGGCTGGGAACAAAAACCTAAAATTGCAAGAACAAAGTTAAATTTAGGCAATGATTTGTTTATTTTTCAGAGAAACATATTCACACTAAAACCTCATTCACGACTCTTTTCTTGATTCACCCTATTCTCTTCAAATTCAAAACAACGAAGATATAAATCCCACTACCATGAATTACGCATGGTTAGCTACAGCCTACAACTTTTTTAGTACTAATTAATCTTGCTTTCACACCAAAACTAAAACAGAGTAATTCAATATGGTAATCAGGTTGAAGGTCCAATTTTGCGATTGCATTCATACATCCTGAAAACCATAGCTTGAAGTAAACAATAACAAATAAATGACAATATTCTCACATGCAATGCAAGAGGCTAGAGCTAACCAATACTTTTGGATTTTAGATACCCATCAAATTCATCCAAACTACAGAATACCCATTATCAAAAAAACATGAAATCAAGAGAAAGTGGTAGAGACGCACGGTAAAATCACAGAAGACCAAGCAAATTCGTCCTGATACGTTGCGTCAGAGGCAAGCGACTCATCCTCTTCCCCAGAAGCATACTCTTTCTGTACTCCCACCTGCCCACCAAACACAAAAACTATCAACCAACAAAACATAGAAGCAAAAAAAAAAAAAAAAAAAAAACAAAAAACAAATGGGAGATCTTGGGTGCTCACATGGAATCTGAGTTGACGGCCAGAAAGCAAAGGTAATTTTGAGAAACTGGGAAATTTGGCCTTGAAATGCGCGTTGCAAGTTGAACATGATTGTGTGCTAATTTGGGTGTAAGAGATGAGAGCTTGTGATGGCTTTGTCCGCCGAGTTGGGTGTGACTGTGAGAGCTTGAGGTTGAAGAGAGGTGGAGTTAAGGCACTTCAAGCCATACCAGGCAGTTTGACTGAAAGTGTATGGTCAAAGGGTAACGGTTTGATGGCTCCCGCTTTATCTTATTCTATTTTTGTTTGGGGGGTGGTGGTTAGGGGTAAACGAGCCGAGCTTGAGTGAGCTTCCCTTGTTCAGGCTTGGCTCGTTTAAATTTTACTCGAGCTCGAGCTCGAGCTCGAGTCGAGCTTAAGGGCGAGCCAAAAAAATCGAGCTCGAGCTACTAATAAGTCGAGCCGAGCCAGCTCGCGAGCTGGCTCTTATATTTAATGTTTTTGTTTTTAAATTTTTTTTTAACTTCAAGTACTCTTAAACGGCTTAAGAAGTTAGTTTGCATATGAGCATTTGCTTAGCCTGACTAGTCGAGTATGGAGCCTGAGTCAATACAGCAAGGCATTTGGTTTCAAAGAGCGAGGATATGCATCCTTTTATAGATAAGCAAACTTGAAGATTGATGTTTTCTTAATAATGTGGGACAAGTTAACATGTTGCATTCAAACTGCATTGGGACAACACCCCCTACAAAAAAATATTTTTTTAACGTTACTCTCTCAATCCGCCTCACCAGTCACAACGGATCTTCCACTTAAACTCTCATTTCTCACTCTCTCACTCTCACTCACCAAACAGGTAGTGATAGTGTTTGGGTCTGTTTGATTCTTCAATAGTTTATGCCTTTTGCAATCTCCCTCAATAGTTTCTGCTTGATTCTTCTTCCTTTCGTTTGGATATGTTCTAATTGAATCGAGGTCTTTTTAATGATTGCTCTCTCTCTCTTTGATCACGAAGGGTTTAGAATTTTCCATTCTCTAACGCTTAAATATAAATGCAATTTTAAGGTTTTAATAATTATGAGATTTATAATTAATTATGTATTACTTAGTTTATATATATATATACACACTCGAGCTTATACGAGCTGTTCACGAGCTTAGCCGAGTCAAGCCGAGCTTGCTTCGTTTAATATTCGAGCTAGGATTTGTGTTCATGAAGTGTTTCATTTAATATTCGAGTCAAGCACGAGCCGAGCTTATGCGAGCCGAGCCCGAGCTTGTTCGCGAGACGCTTCGCTCACTTAACAGCCCTAGTGGTGGTGGGGGCGGGGTGGGGGGGTTCAAATTTTGACACTTCGAGTGACTTCGGAGTTTTGACCTTCAATCATATGGATTAGGATGCACTCAATTTGCTAATAATTTTAGCAACAATTTGGGGGTTTGAAGTATTTTAGGAATTTCTACCTACTTGTGTAGTGAATTCATGATGAGATTTTGGGAATTTTCCTTCAGTAGTTAGATATATATGTGTGTTCAACATTTGTAGGGGTTTTTTATTTTTATTTTTTGATATGTCCGCACAAGAGAGGGGAGGGGGATTGGAACTTGTGACCTCCACTTCATTAAGTGTGGTCCCAGCCGATTGAGCTACCTCTTGGGGACACATTTGTAGGGATTTATATGGGTTTTAAGTTGTAACTGGATTTTTGATGATAAATTAAACATGAAGTAAATTTAATTGAAAAAAAACTTTCGGAAATTAAAAAAAAAAAAAAAACTTATGATTTTTTTTTTAAAAAAATTATTAATTTTTTGAACTTTAGAGATGTGCCACTTTTTGACACGTTAATAAATTATTGACGTGGTGAAACTACCACGTCAAAAAAGATTTTTTGATGTGCCAATTTCTGGCACGTCAGTAATTTTTGACGTGTCAAATTTGGCACGTTAAAAAATTAAAATTTTTGACACCCGCCTTATTAACCTTTGACACACGTCAAAAAAGGTTTCTGACGTGTCAAGCAACTATTGGTCAACAAAAACCTTTTTTTTTTTTTTTTTTTTTTGTAGTGAGATTACCTTGAAGTGATGAAACAAATTCACACTTGTTACTTGGGAAAGAAATTTAGAAAACAAAAAAAGAAACAAAAACAAAGATAACCTAAACTTCGACACAAAAACTAACACAAATTGATTGGAGATTTTAACATGCATGATTCTTTATTTCATCTTTTTCTTGTCTGCAATCTTCCAACACATCATGCTTTTATAGTCATTCGCAACATCAAATGACTTACCCTTGTGGAAAGTATCAAGTTTGGATGGGTT
Source organism: Corylus avellana (assembly GCF_965113065.1). NCBI lineage: Eukaryota > Viridiplantae > Streptophyta > Magnoliopsida > Fagales > Betulaceae > Corylus > Corylus avellana. The sequence continues at coordinate 15,068,211 of NC_142497.1, forward strand.
TACCACAAGAAAGTCATTCTTCGATATTAAATGTGCATACTTGTGTGCCATCGGCAAGGGTTTTAATTTAACCTTCGGGACATTCTCACTTGACGGCAAAAGGTTGAGCTCATGAGGTGGCAATTCAATTATAGGCTTCCATACATTTACCTCTAATCCATGTGTAGAGTCCACACAAAAAATAAAATCACAAGAGTTAGTCAAGCAGTATTCTACAATGTGACCATAAATTAAGCACTCAATATATTTTCGAATCATAACAAATCAAACAAAGTAAGCATTTGATATAAACAAAAATCATAATAAGTCAAAATAAACTTGTCACACGAAATTATTCTCAAATTAAAAAGCATCCCCAAAATGTATAAATAAAAAAAAAACATAGAAAAGAAATAACTTGAATATTAAGAATAAATCCCTAAATACTCAACAATAGTCGCATGAAGCCCTTTGCTTTGTAATTTTCTTTTCTATTATGCCGTAGGGGCTCTTCTCCCAGCCAAGACGGGCGTTGTGGCTCTTCTCCTTTTCAAAATAATAAGAATCCTTTTATAGAGGATTTGTAGTCGGTCTTGACCTTTTGTGTGGCATGTGGTGTCCAATTTCTTCTGGCCAAATGGACGATTTAATCCATTTGCAAAATAAACTTCTTTCTAAGATCCTAGGTGACGTAAGTCTAATGATTGACAATCTTGATCAAGGAATTACTTTGATACAATATAGGCTTTGTTGTTTGAGGGTACTTCTAGTTTTTGATGATGTGGATCAATTAGTCCAATTAGAAAAGTTAGCTGGAAAAGGTAATTGGTTTGGATTAGGAAGTAAAATTATCATAACAACAAGAGATAAAGATTTACTTCTTGCACACGGAGTTGATTCAGTATACCAAGTGAATAAGTTGGATCACAATGAAGCACTTCAACTCTTTAGTCAACACGCCTTTAAAAGTGGCAAACCTAATGGTGATTTTATGGAACTCACTGAACATGTAATAGGTTATGCAAGGGTCCTTCCACTGGCTTTAGTATTGCTGAGTTCGGATCTATCTAGTAAAAGCTTGCATGAATGTTAAAGTGCATTGGAGAGGTATAAAAGCATTCCTAATAAAAAAAATTCACAATATACTTAGAATAAGTTATGATGGGTTGGAGGACACTGTGAAAGATATTTTCCTTGACATTGCATATTTTTCAAAGGAGAAAAAGTAGGTAATGCAAGGAAAATACTAGACAAGGGTGATTTCTTTTCAGATTATGGTATAAAAGTGCCTGTGGATAAGTCTCTCATATCTATTGATGAGTTTCAGAGATTAACTATGCATGACTTGCTGCAAGGAGTGGGTAGAGAAATTGTTTGACAAGAATCACCCAAAGAACCTGGCAAACGTAGTAGGTGGTAGTTTCATAAAGATGTGTCTAACAAATTATTAACAAATTACACATTTTATTATTGGAATATATATAGTGACACATGTTTTCATTTTATTGGCTTTCATGTGGCACACTAACGGAATCCGTTAAGTGTTTTGATCGAATTTGACTGCAGGGAGCAAATTGTTACTTACGTAAAAGAAACTATTGTAAATTATAAAAGTTTTTTAACATAAGTCTTAGTGTATACTTTTTTCTAGGACATGACGAATATCTTTATGAAACTACAACCTACTACGTTTGCCAGGTTCTTTGGGTGATTCTTGTCGAACAATTTCTCTACCCACTTCTTGTAGCAAGTCATGCATAGTTAATCTCTCAAACTCATCAATAGACATGAGAGTCTTATCCACAAGCACTTTTATACCATAATCTAAAAGGAAATCACCCTTGTCTAGTATTTTGCTGACATTACCTACTTTTCTCCTTTGAAAAAATATGCAATGTCAAGGAAAATATCTTTCACAGTGTCCTCCAACCCATCATAACTTAGTCTAAGTATACAGTGAATGTTTTTTATAAGGAATGCATTTATACCTATTCAATGCACTTTTCCATTCATGCAAGATTTTACTAGATAGATTTGAACCTAGCAATACTAAAGCCCGTGGAGGCCCCTTGCAAAACCACTTACATGTTTTGTGAGTTCCATAAAATCATTGTTAGGTTCGCCACTTTTAAAGGCATGTCGACTGAAGAGTTGAAGTGCTTCATTGTGATCCAACTTATTCACCTGGTATACTAAATTAACTCCGTGTGCACGAATTAAGTCTTTATCTGCTGTTGTTATGATAATTTTACTTCCTAAGCCAAACCAATTACCTTTTCCAGCTAACTTTTCTAATTGAACTAATTGATCCACATCATCAAGAACTAGAAGTACCCTCAAATAGCAAAGCCTATATTGTATCAAAGTAATTCCTTGATCAAGATTGTTAATCATTAGACTTATGTCACCTAGGATCTTGGAAAGAAGTTTATTTTGCAAACGGATTAAACCGTCCATTTGGCCAGAAGTTTCTCTAATGTTTTCAAGAAAACAACTACCTTCAAACTGTGTGACAATCGAGTTGTAGGTGGCTTTGGCAAGAGTTGTTGGGTGGTCCCTCTTATGTGGGGACCACATGGACTACAACAAAACAAAGATTTTTGCTTGTAGTAGAATTCTAACACACTATACGTGTGTTTCTGAGAGACAAAAAGAAGAGAAAAATAAGGAGAAGAAAAGAAAGAGTGCGCAGCAAGGAGAGAAAGAAAAAGAAAAAGGAGAAAAAAAAAATGCTTTCGCGTATTCACATCCGTAAGAGATTGAAGGTTCGTTTGTGGTCCGATTTTGATGTAATTTTTGAGTGTTGCTCCTGATGACGAGTGCTACGTATTAACTGGTGTCGTTCGTTGGAATTCCTCTTCAATCGCTTGGTTGCTAATACCTACTTGGTGAAATATTTCGTTATTCTTGTTGGAATCCACTTTTGGGTGATGAATTTATGTTTAATCCAATAATGCATGTATTCTTAATGTGGTGATAACCTCTAGATATTTCTCCAGGGAAGACAATTGTAAAATCATTATTGTTGATAGTTGAAAATTTAACTAGACTAGGTCCCGTGGTTTTTACCTTCACATTTGAGGGTTTTCCACGTAAAAATTTTGGTGTCTTGCCTATGGGTTTGCTTGATTATTATTTTGCTATTGTGTTACTATTTAATTTGCAAATAGTGGGGTAGATTAATTCCATTGAGCATCTGAAATTGGTGTTCACTCCTAACACATTATTTGGTAAACAACTATATATTCAACCTCGTTATTGTTAGAAATAATGCAAAATGTGTTCCTATTAAATAGCCTAATTCTTAACAATTATAGGTGTGTTCAAAGTCTTTTTATATTTTTTTTTCCAGTTTCCTTATGTTTTCTATGTACTATATCTCATCCAAAAAAAAAAAGAAGGTAATTCTCTCAAATGCTTTGCCCGGCCATTTCCTTCCACGTATGCTTGAATAGACAACAGACCCAATGCTCCAAATGGAAGTTACAAACAAAACACACAAGTCTTTCCATACGTCTGCTCTTCTCTTCATTATGTTTCCTTCTTCCCTCTTGCGCACAAGGTGGACTTTGAAAAAATATAATAAAACAAAAGGAAATGCTAGGTGTTCTTCTAGTGTTCTCCTACTGTCCTCCTAACTATGATGTGACTTTTAGAATCACTAATAGATTGACTTTAAAAGTCAATAATGATAATCTCTAGATTTAAAGTCAATATTAAATCACCAATGGCTTGTAAAATGTTTCTTTTAAAATCACCAATAGATTTTGTTTGGATTTTCTATTAAATCGCAACAAAATACCCCTTTTTAGGAAAAAAAATATTTAAATTTTTTTGCATGCTGTTAAATTCGAACCAACGCCTTAATCTTTGTCATTTTTTTCTTTTCTTTTTTTCCTAAAACAAATTGGAGTATATTGGAAAAATTTAGTGGATGGGTGAGATTGCAAACAATTGAAAGATAGATACACTAAATTGTGAGAAATTAAACTTTAAGGGGACATTGCAAAAGTGATGGCAATTCATGGGGGGTTAAGTGAAGTTTTCCCAAAAAATTACTTAAAACTCCATACGGTAAGTATAAATGACAAATAATTCCCTATCTTGAACTTTTATTTGAAATTTTGACAAAAACCATGCACAACCATCCTAAATCCTTAGGGGTGGTTCGGCTACCTCGTTCGCCAATTTGGAGTGGTCCAACCAAACCCTATATATATTTTTTTTGTTTTATATTTTTATATTTATATATATTTTTTCTTTTGTTTTTTCTTTTTTTTTTATTATAAGAAAAATGTGTTGTATTATTATTAGTACTAATATGACATTTGGGGATTGAGATTCCCTAGAATTCCCTTTAAATTTGAGATTATCAGTCATTCATCTCATCTAAGTGTCTAAAATAAGTCATGTTTCCTCATTAAATGCCAAAACATGGCTTATTTTAGACATTTAGATGCGATGAACTGCTAAATTTTATGAATTTGAGAATCTCAAATTGAAAGAGAATTCTAAGGGATATAAATCCACCAGTTGGAGGGTTTTCTACAATAAGTTTAGACCAAAAATGAAGGTGGAGAGTTGTGTTATTTATGCTCACATGAAGAGTTTTAAGAAGTGATGGAGCCACGTGGAGACTAATAAGAGCGATGGCCCCAACTAAAGCTGGAAAAAAAAAAAATTAAGTCTAATATGTTTGGGCTAATGGCCCCTCCAAAAATAGTCAACAACCCAACAATTAGCCTATACATGGTTGTGTGCACAAGTTCAAGCTGTTTCTCTTTAATGTAGTGGGTTTGCCATTGGCAGCAGAAAACTCCCACAAAGCTGGTCAAAGTCCATCTTTATATGCTTGTTGCCGTTGCCGACAAGTTTCTCATTTTTCTTTAATTTGACGCATCGCTAGCATGTGACAACTTGCATTATTATCTTGACAAACTTGCATAATTAGGGAGGTATAGCTAGCTGTTCTACAATTCTCTCTCAATTTTCTCTACTAACTAGTACTCTTGCAACTTCGTATTTGGCCTTCAACACAGCTTCTTCATCATGACTCTTTTCTTCCATACTTCAATGAGATGTATTCTTGAGTTTTAGAGACGAAGATGCTCATAAAACTTTCACTGCTCATCTATACACAGATTTACATCGAAAAGGAATCAACACCTTCATGGATAACAAACTTCGAAGCGGAGAGGAAATTTCACCGGCACTTGTCAAAGCCATTGAAGAGTCAAAGATTTCGATCATTGTACTCACTAAAAACTATGTATCATCTCGATGGTGCTTAGACGAGCTGATGAAGATCCTCGAGTGCAGAAAGACAAGGGAGATACTAGTTCTACCACTATTCTATGACGTAAATCCATCGGAACTACTGCATCAAACCAATAGGGTTGGAGAAGCATTCACTGAACTTGCAAAAAGGTGATGAAATGAAGGTGGTGGGGTGGAAGAGAGCCCTAAAAGAAGTGGCCAGTTTATCCGGGATGTATTTGGAAAATAGGTATTTCTAACCACCTTTGCTGTCTCCCTTTTATATTGTTCTTTTTTTCTTCTAATTATGGTACATCCCATATACACATGTTTTCATGCATGCATGTGGACTATTTTACATTTAAAAATGTCTACTTGTAATTAACCTTTTAAATAATCTTTGTTCTAAAATTAATTAAACTCGGCCGATTCTTTTGTTTTAGATGTGATAATTTGCTTAAATAACTTTTTCATGACTTAAAAAAAAAAAAAAGAAGGAAAATGAACTTTCCATTTGTTGCGCACATATCGGGGTTGTTTGTCAAACTCCTCCCCACCCTAAATACTATTCGCTTCCTTTTTCCAAAAGAATCAACATTACAACCTTTTTATTATTATATCACATCATTTATTTTTACTACTATTCAAATAAAAAAATCACTACAAAACAAAATTTTCTACTTTTCAATACCACTTTTTCACTTTTCTATACCAATTATTATTATTATTTTACGAAAAGTATGAACAGTGCTATGGTGCATAACAAACCCCCTCATAGTTATGTATCACTAACTTTTCTTTCTAGTCCTACTTTTTTAATACATAATTTCTCTTCTTTTTATCTGAAGGTAACTCATTAGTTAGTATGTTTTGTTATCTTTTTGTATAGGTAGGAATGAACTTGAATTGATTGATGAAATCATCGAAGGGTTGAATTCAAAATTAGTTAACAATACATACTTTCAAGTTGCCCAATATCCAATTGGAATAAAGTCTCATGTGCAGGATATGAAGTCGCTTTTAGATATAGAGAATAATGACAGCACATGCATGATAGGAATCTTCGGAACTAGCAGGATTGGTAAGACAACTCTTGCCAAAGCCATATACAACTCGACTGCTTCTCATTATGAAGACAGTTGTTTTCTTGAAAACATTAGAGAAACTTCCAACAAAAAGGGCCTGATCCATTTGCAAATTAAACTTATTTCTAAAATCCTAGGAGGTTCAAGTCAAATCGTTGACAATGTTGATCAAGGAATTACTTTGATACAACAAAGGCTTCGCTTAATAATGATACTTCTAGTTCTTGATGATGTGGATCATTTAGACCAATTAGAAAAGATAGTTGGAAAAGGCAATTGGTTTGGTTTAAGAAGTAGAATCATCATAAAAACAAGAGATAAACATTTTCTAACTAAACATCAAGTTTTATCCTATGAGGTGAAGGAATTGGGTAACTTCAAAGCTCATAAGCTCTTTAGTTGGCATGCCTTTAATAGAGATAGACCTAATGATGATTATGTGAGTCACAAACGATGCAGTGTGTTATGCTGAAGGATTGCCACTTGCTTTGCAAGTGCTAGGCTTGAGTCTAAAGGTAAATATATCTTTTATTGGAAAAGTAAATTGGACAAGTACAAAATAATTTCTCACGATGATATTCAAAAAAGACTTCAAAGAAGTTTTGATGGATTAGATGAAAATGCAAAGAATATTTTCCTTGTCATCGCATGTATCTTCAAAGGAGAGAATGTAGAATATGTCACAAAAATAGTAGATAGTTGTGGTTTTCACTCATATAGTGGCATAAAAGAGCTAAAAGATAAATGTCACATAGCTGAGTTTTCGGATAAATCATTGGTGATGCGTGAATTGCTGCAAGAAATGGGTAGAGAAATTATTCCAAATTACAAATTTTGAATGAGTGGATATACAGGATAACATAATTGCAGAGGGTGGACAAGATGAAGAACATCCTCATGATCAAATTGCAATTATTGTTGGAGTCTACAGTGATGGTCACGAAATTTATTGTCCTCATGGAGATTACCATAAAACTTGCTATGGATCATTGCGCTCTGATCAATTATGGTAGCATTCCTATGTTCTTCCAGAAGATTTTAAGCTAAAGAGAGGAGATAATCTTCAAGTTTGCTTAAGTATTTTCCAGTATCATACAGGTTTGAATTTTATATCTGTGAAACATTCAAACTCAGTGTTCTTTAAAGGTTGCAGATTCCATTTGGTACAAAAGCATAAAGAAGAAGCGATAGATTTAATTCAACCTTCAAAGAGATGCCGTGATGGTGATAATGAATGATGATGGCAACTTGGAATCCAATTGTTACCCACAACAAAAGCGACATTCTTCAACACTTGGCACTTAGAATTCGTATGAAGAGAATAATGTAATTTAGGTGTGGATTTACTTATCTCTTTTTCAAACCCGATTTTGTTACCCATTTGAAATTACTATTGCTTTATTTTTTAGGGTCTTGTTCGTGCTTTTATATATAGTTTTCAGCTTTACGATTTAGGTGGCATAAATTCATCAGCAATGAAAACTAATAAATTCTTGACCTGCTTGGCATATTGAAGGAGTTCCTTTTGCTTTGGCTTTTGTGTGTTTTGCAGGACTTGGACAATCTGACAGGCAACTCACATGCTGCAACTTCTACTTCAGATGTCACGTTAGTGATTTTACTCTCCATAGCCTCTCTTTATAATTCTTTTTTTATTTCTGTTTTTGTTTTTTGTGCAAGTATTATGCTCTTTTTTCCCCAAGTGGTAGCTCAATCGTCTGTGGACCACGCCTCATAAATCGATAGTCACTAGTTCGAATCCTCCCTCCCTCTTCCCTTGTCTGGACATGTCCAAAAAAAAAAAAAAAAAAAAAAGTATTATGCTCATTTGTCACTTCTTAATCATGGCCATGCTCTTTTATAAGATTGGAGTTAACCTGATATGCAATTTTGCTAATTGTTGAGAAAGGAAATTATTTTCTTTGTTCAAGGTCTAGTTAGATTTTCTTCACAATTTTTTTTTTCTGTCTTTCTTTCTATTTTTGTTTTTTTTTTTTAAAAAAAAAAAATTAAGCAACAATTACAAAGAGGAAAAAATAAAAAATAAAATAGCTTGATATAGTGACACACTATAATAAATGGAGAAATGATCATATTATCTATATCTCAATTAACCAACGAATCGTCGAGTTCCAAGACCATTTATATTTATTACAGAAAAGCACAATCATCATTCTTTGTAGGACACAAGTAGGCCTCCTAAAATTACTCCAATTACTAAGCCAAGAAAGACTCTATTTTTTCATTCCTCAATTGAAAGAATGTAGGCGAAATGAGAATTTTAGGCCATTACCTTCTTCTTCTTTTTTCGTTTATAATGGTTTTTCTATCATCTTCTCAAATGAGCATTTATACTCTGAAATTAATTTTTCTACTTTATATGAGACCTTATTTTTATGTTCATCTCCACATAAATAATCAATGTACTGATCCCTACGACTTAAGAATTTTGCAAGGACATGTATAAGGTTGTGGAAGTGGGTGCTACTTGCAATCGATTTTGTAAAATCTCTAAGTGCATTAATAAAAGATTAACCAAACCAAGTTCCTTCAAACTAACCAACATTTTTCTGTTTCTTTGGTGGCAGAGTTTTGATTATTGCTGCTGGGGACCTTTCCTTGGTTTTGGATCTCAGTTGATATTTTTTCCAGCCCCAGTATTATTTTCAAGTGATTGTGCAATATGTGAAGATTAAATAGAGAGCAATCCTCTTTCAATTTCTACATGTGTAAACCTTGGTTTTTATGTTCTTTCTTTCATTCCCTCATGTTTTCTTAATTCAGTTACCCTTTTGGCTAAAACTCTGTGGTTCTTGGTAAAGATCTTGAGGAGGAATTTTCAATAGTAGAACATATCCCATTACTATTTTAGCTGTGCAGTGCTGGTGTCTAAACAATTGAAAAATTTGGCCGTTTTCATCTTGGGAGAATATAAAGGGCTATGATTGCAGTGACAATTGACAAATCTGCACGAAATCATTAACAGTCACTTTAATTAATTGGTTAACAAAATTAGATAACAATATTAATTGGTACATATATTAAGTAACAAAATTTAATTGGTATATATATAATTGGTATATGTCGTCATATATTAAGAGATATATTCAAACCTATTAAAATTTTATAAAACTAGTTAATGCTCTCTTGTCTCTTATATGTAATGCTTTCACTATATATGGTTATTATATGTGCTTTGAATTCTTTAATTTATGGTTATTAATTAATATTAGGTAACAAAATATATATGGCTATTAATTAATAATTGAAATTATGCAATGCTTTCACTATATATGGTTATTATATATATATGCTTTATATTCTTTAATTTATGGCTATTCATTAATAGTAGGTAACAAAATATATATGGTTATTAATTAATAATAAAAATTATGCAATGCTTTTATTATATATATATATATATATATATATATGTGTGTGTGTGTGTGTGTGTGTGTGTGCGCACGCGCGCGCGCGCGCTTAATTTGTATTCTTTAATTTATTTGGATATAATTAATATTAGGTAACAAAATATATATGGTTATTAATTAATAATAAAAATTGTGCAATGCTTTCACTATATATGGTTATTATATATGTGAACTTAATTTGTATTCTTTAATTTATTTGGAAATAATTAATATTGGGTAACAAATATATATATATATATATATATATATATATATATATATATGGTTATTAATTAATAATAAAAATTATGAAATGCTTTCACTATATTTGGTTATTATATATATGTACTTAATTTGCATTCTTTATTTTATTTGGAAATAATTAATATTAGGTAACAAAATATATATGGTTATTAATTAATAATAAAAATTATGCAATGTTTTAATTATATGATGACTTTCTTGACGTGTCACATGTGGCACGTCAAGAAATTCTTGACTTGCCACATGTATTGACGTGTCTGGTATAGACACGTCAAGAAACCTCATCGAAAAGGCGCCGAACCAGTTGGACCCCTTTTTCTTATTTTCTGTCATTTTCCCTCCTCTTTTTCTTTCTCCTTCCTCGTGCACCCACAACCTTCCTTTTCAAATAAGTTGTCACTTTTTTTCTTTTCTTTTTCTTTTCCTCTTCTAGATGAGATCTCTTCTTTATTTTCTTTTCTTTCTCCTTCTCCTTTCAACTAATTTCTTCTGCCAAATTCCTTCTTTTTGCTTGTCTTTCGGTTCTCACTTATATGCCAAATTCCTTCTTTTTGCTTGTCTTTCGGTTCTCACTTATATATATATATATATATATATTCTTTTTTTCTTTTTTTTTTTTTCTTCTTCTTCTTCTTCTCACGCCCACCTCCCTTGTTTGTAGCTTAAACAAAAGAAAACAAAAGAAGAGAAGGAACCTGCGAGAGAAAAGAAGAAGAGGAGAAGAAGAAAGAGAAATGGAGAGAGAAGGAAAGGGGTCTAAATATTTGGGGATTTTAAGGTATATATACTTGAATTTGAGTTATTCTATATCTATTAGTCTCTTATACAGAAGTTTTTTTTTTTTTGTTGTTAAATTTGCTAACTCACTTTTAGATTTGTTCTTCCACATTATTTGGGGGTTTGAAGAATTTTAGGAATTTCTACCGGATGTCTAGAGATCAGAGTACTTGTGTAGTGAATTCATGATGAGATTTTGGGAATTTTCCTTCAATAGTTAGATATATATGGATGTTCAACATTTGTAGGGATTTATATGGGTTTTAAGTTGCAACTAGATTTTTGATGATAAATTAAACATGAAGTAAATTTAATTGAAAAAAATCTTCTGGAAATTTTAAAAAAAGAATTATTGACGTGGTGAAATTGCCATGTCAAAAAAGAATTGTTTTTGACGTGCCAATTTCTGACACGTCAGTAATTTTTGACATGTCAAAATTGGCATGTCAAAATATTGAAATTTTTGATGCCTGCCTTATTAACCTTTGACACACGTCAATACTAACACGTCAAAAAAGGTTTCTGACGTGTCAAGCAACTATTGGTCAACTAAAACCTTTTTTTTTTTTTTTGTAGTGAGAGTACCTTGAAGTGATGAAGCAGATTGACACTTGTTACTTGCGAACGAAATTTAGAAAACAAAAAAAAGAAACAAAAACAAAGATAACCTAAACTTCGACACAAAAACTAACACTAATTGATTGCAGATTTTAACATGCATGATTCCATATTTCATCTTTTTCTTGTCTACATTCTTCCAACACATCACGCTTTTCTAGTCATTCGCAACATCAAATGACTTACCCCCATGGAAAGTATCAAGTTTGGATGGGTTTACCATAAGAAAGTCATTCTTCGATATTAAATGTGCATACTTGTGTGCCATCGGCAAGGGTTTTAATTTAACCTTCGGGACATTCTCACTTGATGGCAAAAGGTTGAGCTCATGAGGTGGTAATTCAATTATAGGCTTCCATACATTTACCTCTAATCCATGTGTAGAGTCCACACAAAAAATAAAATCACAAGAGTTAGTCAAGCAGGATTCTACAATGTGACCATAAATTAAGCACTCAATATATTTTCGAATCATAACAAATCAAACAAAGTAAGCATTTGATATAAACAAAAATCATAATGAGTCAAAATAAACTTGTCACACGCAATTATTCTCAAATTAAAAAGCATCCCCAAAAGGTATAAATAAAAAAACAAAGAAAAGAAATAACTTGAATATTAAGAATAAATCCTTAAATACTCAACAATAGTCGCATGAAGCCCTCTCCTTTGTTATTTTCTTTTCTTTTATGCCATATGGGCTCTTCTCCCAGCCAAGACGTGCGTTGTGGCTCTTCTCCTTGATTTGTAGTTGCTCTTGACCTTTTGTGTGGCATGTGGTGTCCAATTTCTTCTGGCCAAATGGACGATTTAATCCATTTGCAAAATAAACTTCTTTCTAAGATCCTAGGTGACGTAAGTCTAATGATTGACAATCTTGATGAAGGAATTACTTTGATACAATATAGGCTCTGTTGTTTGAGGGTACTTCTAGTTCTTGGTGATGTGGATCAATTAGTCCGATTACAAAAGTTAGCTGGAAAAGGTAATTGGTTTGGCTTAGGAAGTAAAATTATCATAACAACAAAAGATAAAGATTTACTTCGTGCACACGGAGTTGATTCTGTATACCAGGTGAATAAGTTGGATCACAATGAAGCAATTCAACTCTTCAGTCGACATGCCTTTAAAAGTGGCAAACCTAATGGTGATTTTATGGAACTCACTGAAAATGTAATAGGTTATGCAAGGGGCCTTCCACTGGCTTTAGTATTGCTGAGTTCGGATCTATCTAGTAAAACCTTGCATGAATGGAAAAGTGCATTGGAGAGGTATAAAAGCATTCCTAATAAAAAAAAATTCACGATATACTTAGAATAAGTTATGATGGGTTGGAGGACACTGTGAAAGATATTTTCCTTGACATTGCATATTTTTCAAAGGAGAAAAAGTAGGTAATGCAAGGAAAATACTAGGCAAGGGTGATTTCATTTCAGATTATAGTATAAAAGTGCATGTGGATAAGTCTCTCATATGTATTGATAAGTTTCAGAGATTAACTATGCATGACTTGCTGCAAGAAGTGGGTAGAGAAATTGTTCGACAAGAATCACTCAAAGAACCTGGCAAACGTAGTAGGTGGTAGTTTCATAAAGATGTTTGTAACAAATTATTAACAAATTACTCATTTTATTATTGGAATATATATAGTGACACATGTCGTCATTTTATTGGCTCTCATGTGGCATACTAACAGAATCCGTCAAGTGTTTTGATCGAATTTGACTGCAGGGAGCAAATTGTTACTTATGAAAAAGAAAGTATTTTAAATTATAAAGTTTTTTAACATAAGTCTTTGCGTACTTTTTTCTAGGACATGACAAATATCTTTATGAAACTACAACCTACTACGTTTGCCGGGTTCTTTGGGTGATTCTTGTCGAACAATTTCTCTACCCACTTCTTGCAGCAAGTCATGCATTGTTAATCTCTCAAACTCATCAATCGATATGAGAGACTTATCCACAAGCACTTTTATACCACAATCTGAAAGGAAATCACCCCTGTCTAGTATTTTCTTGACATTACCTACTTTTCTCCTTTGAAAAAATATAAAATGTCAAGGAAAATATCTTTCACAGTGTCCTCCAACCCATCATAACTTATTCTAAGTATACAATGAATGTTTTTTATAAGGAATGCTTTTATACCTATTCAGTGCACTTTTCCATTCATGCAAGCTTTTACTAGATAGATTTGAACCTAGCAATGCTAAAGCTCGTGGAAGGCCCCTTGCATAACCTATACCATGTTTTGTGAGTTCCATAAAATCATTGTTAGGTTTGCCACTTTTAAAGGCATGTCGACTGAAGAGTTGAAGTGCTTCTTTGTGATCCAACTTATTCACTTGGTATATTGAATCAACTCTGTGTGCACGAAGTAAATTTTTTTCTCTTGTTGTTATGAAAATTTTACTTCCTAAGCCAAACCAATTACGTTTTCCAGCTAACTTTTCTAATTGAACTAACTGATTGACATCATCAATAACTAGAAGTACTCTCAAACAGCAAAGCCCATATTGTATCAAAGTAATTCCTTGATCAAGATTGTTAATCATTAGACTTATGTCACCTAGGATCTTAGAAAGAAGTTTATTTCGTAAACGGATTAAACTGTCCATTTCGCCAGAAGTTTCTCTAATGTTTTCAAGAAAACAACTACCTTCAAACTATGTGGCAATTGAGTTGTAGGTGGCTTTGGCAAGAGTTGTTGGGTGGTCCCTCTTTTGTGGGGACCACATGGACTACAACAAAACAAAAATTTCTATTTGTTGTAGAATTCTAACACACTATACGTGTGTTTATGAGAGACAAAAAGAAGAGAAAAATAAGGAGAAGAAAAGAAAGAGTGCGGCGCAGGGAGAGAAAGAAAAAGAAAAACGAGAAAAAAAAAGTGTTTCGCCTATTCACATCCGTCAGTGATTGGAGGTTCGTTTATGGTCTGATCTTTATGCACTTTTAGAGTGTTGCTCCTGACGACGAGTGCTATGTATTGACTGGTGTCGATCGTTAGAATTCTTCTCCAATCGCTTGGTTGCTAATATCTACTTGGTGAGATCTTTCTTTATTCTTGTTGGAATCCACTTTAGGGTGATGAATTTATGTTTAATGCAAGAATGCATGTATTCTTGATGTGGTGATAACTTCTAGATATTTCTCTAGGAAAGACAATTGTAAACTCATTATTGTTGATAGTGGATGATTTCACTGGACTAGGTCCCGTGGTTTTTACCTTCGCATTTGAGGGTTTTCCATATAAAAATCTTGGTGTCTTGCTTGTGGGTTTGCTTGATTATTATTTTGCTACTGTGTTACTATTTAATTTGCACAAGGAGGGGTAGATCAATTTCACTGAGCATCTGAAATTGGGGTTCACCCCTAACACATTATTTGGTAAACACCAATATATTCAACCTCATTATTCTTAGAAATAATGCAAAATGTGTTCCTATTAAATAGCCTAATTCTTAACAATTATAGACGTGTTCAGAGTCTTTTTATATTTTTTTTCTAGTTTCCTTATGTTTTCTATGTACTATATCTCATCTATAAAAAGTAAGAAGGTTATATATATGTCGAGTCAGTAAAAGCTAAACATTTATTTAAATAATATTTATAATGTTTAATGAATCTAGATAATCTTTATGCAAGTTATAAAGAAAAACAAAATCCAGTATTTGTGATCTTAACCAAAATTCAATATCCAAAAAGAGTTGTCATCCAAGTGGAACTGCAACTAAAGTCATTGCAAATCTTGTTTATAAGCTTATAAACAAATGCACAGATTTGTGTTAAATATCATAACTTTAATAATACTCAAAGCAGCAAGAGAAGATTGTGCAATATTCAGTCCAGCCATGAGGCAACCATGGTGAAGTAGTAGTTGAAAAAGGAAGGAAGTGCAGGCCACGGTTGTGTAGATGATCCTCACTAATCAAAGCAAACATAATTGAGTAAACCTTCTTCCAATTTCTAAATGTGTAAGTAAACCTTGGTTTTTATGTTTTTTCATTCATCCCCTTATGTTTTTTGTTAAGTTGAGCTCATTGCCATGGAAAAGATCAACCAACTTTCTTATATGAATTGTCATTTTCACTCAGTTTAATTAGGACCACTACAAAAGGACCGCAATTCAAGGGAAGAATTTTATTTCAAGCAGCTTGCGGAGGCATTACAATCTGAATGTTCCATTGAAGAATTTGAGCTCTCTGTTGTAGTATCTAGAAAAATTTGGTTTCGCTGGAACATGGTTCTTCATGGTGGGGGATTTTTTTAGACCCTAATAGTGTAGCAAAAGGGGCAGTGGCATCATATGAAGTATATAAGAAGATTGTAGGACATGATGAAAAAAGAAAAAAAAAAAAAGGCAAGCCTGTCTTTCCATGTTGGAAAGCCCCCCATGATAGTGAACGCAGTCTATGTCAAGAGACAAAACTGGAGAAGATATGGCCGCATTGTGGAATCTGGATGATATCGAAGATGTTCAAAATGGCAAATAGTTCGGAGTCGAGGGAGGTCAGCTAATTCTCTCAAATGCTTTGCTCGGCCATTTCATTCCACGTACGCTTGAATAGACAATAGACCCAATTCTCCAAATGGAAGTTACAAACAAAACACACAAGTCTTTCCTTACGTCTCCTCTTCTCTTCATTATGTTTCCTTCTTCCCTCTTGCCCACAAGGTGGACTTTGAAAAAATATAATAAAACAAAAGGAAATGCTAGGTGTTCTTCTAGTGTTCTCCTAGTGTCCTCCTAACTATGATGTGACTTTTAAAATCACCAATAGATTAAAAGTCAATAATGATAATCTCTAGATTTAAAGTCAATATTATATCACCAATGGCTTTTAAAATGTTTCTTTTAATATCACCAATAGATTTTGTTGGGATTTTATTAAATCCCAACAAAATACCCCTTTTTAGAAAAAAAATATTTAAATTTTTTTGCATGCTGTTAAATTCGAACCAACGCCTTAACCTTGTAATTTTTTTCTTTTCTTTTTATCCTAAAACAAATTGGAGTATATTGGAAAAATTTAGTGGATGGGTGAGATTGCAAACAATTGAAAGATAGATGCACTAAATTGTGAGAAATTAAACTTTAGGGGGACATTGCAAAAGTGATGACAATTCAAGGGGGTTAAGTGAAGTTTTCTCAAAAAATTACTTAAAACTCCATACGATAAGTATAAATGACAAATAACTCCCTATCTTGAACTTTTATGTGAAATTTTGACAAAAACCGTGCCGAACCATCCTAAATCCTTAGGGGTGGTTCGGCTACCTCGTTGGCCAATTTGGAGTGGTCCAACCAAACCCTATATATTTTTTTTTGTTTTATATATTTATATTTATATCTATTTTTTCTTTTTTTTTTCTTTTTTTTTATTATAAAAAAAATGTGTTGTATTATTATTAGTACTAATATAACATTTGGGGATTGAGATCCCCTAGAATTCCCTTTAAATTTGAGATTCTCAGCCATTCATCTCATCTAAGCGTCTAAAATAAGTCATGTTTCCTCATTAAATGCCAAAACAAGGCTTATTTTAGATGTTTAGATGAGATGAACAGCTAAATTTTATGAATTAGAGAATCTCAAATTTCAAGAGAATTCTAAGGGATCTCAATCCGCCATTTGGAGGGTTTTCTATAATAAGTTTAGACCAAAAATGAAGGTGGAGAGTTGTGTTATTTATGCTCACACGAAGAGTTTTAAGAAGTGACGGAGCCACGTGGAGACCAATAAGAGCGATGGCCCCAACTAAAGCTGGAAAAAAAAAAATTAGGTCTTATATGTTTGGCTAATGGCCCCTCCAAAAATAGTCAACAACCCAACAATTAGCCTATACATGGTTGTGTGCACAAGTTCAAGTTGTTTCTTTTTAATGTAGTGCGTTTTCCATTTGCAGCAGAAAACTCCCACAAAGCTGGTCAAAGTCCATCTTTATAAGCTTGTTGCCATTACCGACAAGTTTCTCGTTTTTCTTTAATTTGATGCATTACGAGCATGTGACAACTTGCATTATTATCTTGACAAACTTTCATAATTAGGGAGGTATAGCTAGCAGTTCAGCAATTCTCTCTCAATTTTCTCTACTAACTTGTACTCTTGCAACTTCGTATTTGGCCTTCCACACAGCTTCTTCGTCTTGACTCTCTTCTTCCATATTTTAATGGGATGAATTCTTGAGTTTTAGAGGCGAAGATACTCGTAAAACTTTCACTGCTCATCTATACATAGATTTAGGTCGAAAAGGAATCAACAGCTTCATGGATGACAAACTTCGAAGCGGAGAGGAAATTTCACTGGCACTTGTCAAAGCCATTGAAGAGTCAAAGATTTTGATCATTGTACTCTCTAAAAACTACGTATCATCCCGATGGTGCTTGGACGAGCTGATGAAGATCCTTACGGCATCAAACCAATAGGGTTGGTGAAGCATTCACTGAACTTGCAAAAAGATTCAACAATGATGAAATGAAGGTGGTGGGGTGGAAGAGAGCCCGAAAAGAAGTGGCCAATTTATCCGGGATGTATTTGGGAAATAGGTATTTCTAATCACCTTTGTTGTCTCCCTTCTATATTGTTCTTTTTTTCTTCTAATTATGGTACATCCCATATACAATGTTTTCATGCATGCATGTGAACTATTTTACATTTAAAAATGTCTACTTGTAATTAACCTTTTAAATAATCTTTGTTCTAAAATTAATTAAACTCGGCCGATTCTTTTGTTTTAGATGGGATAATTTGCTTAAATAACTCTTTCATGACTTAAAAAAAAAAAAAAAAGGAAAATGAATTTTCCATTTGTTGCGCACATATCGGGGTTGTTTGTCAAACTCTTCCCCACCCCTAAATACTATTCACTTCCTTTTTTCAAAAAAATCAACATTAAAACCTTTTTATTCTTATATCATATCATTTATTTTTTATTACTATTCAAATAAAAAAATTACTACAAAACAAAATTTTCTACTTTTAAATACCACTTTTTCACTTTTCTATACCAATTATTATTATTATTATTATTATTATTTTACAAAAAGTATGAACAGTGCTATGGTGCATAACAAACCCCCTCATAGTTAGGTATCACTAACTTTTCTTTCTAGTACTACTTTTTTAATACATAATTTCTCTTCTTTTTATTTGAAGGTAACTCATTAGTTAGTATGTTTCGTTATCTTTTTGTATCGGTAGGAATGAACTTGAATTTATTGATGAAATCATCGAATGGGTGAATTCAAAATTAGTTAATAATACATTCTTTCAAGTTGCCCATTATCCAATTGGAATAAAGTCTCATGTACAGGATATGAAGTCGCTTTTAGATATACAGAATAATGACAACACATGCATGATAGGGATCTTCGGAACTACCAAGATTGGTAAGACATCTCTTGCCAAAGCCATCTACAACTCGATTGCTTCTTATTATGAAGATAGTTGTTTTCTTGAAAACATTAGAGAAACTTCCAACAAAAAGGGCTTGATCCATTTGAAATTAAACTTATTTCTAAAATCCTAGGAGGTTCAACTCAAATGGTTGACAATGTTGATCAAGGAATTACATTGATACAACAAAGGCTTCGTTTAATAAGGATACTTCTAGTTCTTGATGATGTGGATCATTCAGACCAATTAGAAAAGATAGTTGGAAAAGGCAATTGGTTTGGTTTAAGAAGTAGAATCATCATAACAACAAGAGATAAACATTTACTAATTAAACATCAAGTTTTATCCTACGAGGTGAAGGAATTGGGTTTCTTCATAGCTCAGAAGCTCTTTAGTTGGCATGCCTTTAATAGAGATAGACCTGATGATGATTATGTGAAAGTCACAAACGATGCAGTGTGTTATGCTGGAGGATTGCCACTAGCTTTGCAAGTGCTAGGCTCGAGTCTAAAAGGTAAAGATATCTTTTATTGAAAAAGCAAATTGGAAAAGTACAAAATAATTCCTCACGATGATATTCAAAAAAGACTTCGAATAAGTTTTGATGGATTAGATGAAAATGCAAAAGAATATTTTCCTTGATATCGCATGTATCTTCAAAGGAGAGAATGTAGAATATGTCACAAAAATAGTAGATAGTTGTGGTTTTCACTCATATAGTGGCATCGAAGAGCTAAAACATAAATGTCTCATAGTTGAGTTTTCGGATAAATCATGGGTGATGCTTGACTTGCTGCAAGAAATGGGTAGAGAAATTGTTCGATAAGAATCACCCAAAGAATCTGGCAAATGCTGTAGATTATGGTTTCTTGAAGATGTTCGTCATGTTCTAGAAGAAAATATGGTAAGAATTTTGTTAAAAGGCCAAACATTGGTTCCTGTCCTTAACACCCAACTCTATCACTTCTTGGGCTCAATTGCAGCAAGAATTTCTTAAGAAGTATTATCCCAAAGGAATGACCAATGACACTAGGAGAGCTATCACTACCTTCTCCCAATATGAGGGAGAAGATTTCCATGAGACTTGGGATAGGCTGCAGAGCTTGTTTAGATCATGTCCACACCACGCTGTCCCGAAATGGCAGCTAGTGCAGTGTTTCTATGATGGCCTGACCGAGTCCAATAGAAAAATGGTGGATGCATCATGTGGGAGAACTTTCATGTTAAAAAGCGAAGATGAAGCATGGGCTGTGTTTGAAAATTTGAGTAACAATTCTCTTCAACATGTTTCCACCAAACGAAGGGCACCAGCACCTAAAGCACTCAAAACAAAGAGTTTGTATGAAGCAGGCCATTCCCCAAACATGGCCAACCAAGTAGTTGAGGTTATCACCAAGAAGCTAGACCAATGGATAACTGCTGGTTTTGCTCCTAATGCTGCTCACACGCACACACCACCTAAACCATGCTCATTCTATTCTAGTCCTATGCATCATGTAAATAACTACCCTGTTACTGGATATTATACTGATATTGTTAATGAGCAGGTTAATGCAGCTTTCTCAAGATCGGGTAATGATCCGTACTCCAATACCTACAACCCTGGGTGGAGAAATCATCCAAATTTCTCATGGAAGAATCCACATTCGGGCAATTCAGCCCCAGGGCCACACAATCAAGCTCAATCCAACAGGTAGCCCTATCAACCTCATTCCACTTACCGGCCTCCACAGCAGCAATACCAGGTCGCACCACCTCCCTCCGATTCTAATTTTGAGGATCGGGTGCTAAAAATGATGAGTGAGTTGGCGGGTGAGATAAAGTAGATGGTCAAATCTTAGGAGGAAATAGTGAACTCACATTCCCAATCCATTGCCAAGCTAGAAGCTCAAGTCGGACAACTTGCCAACACCCTCAATAGCAGGGATGAAGGAAAGCACCGAGTCAGCCGGTGGTAAATCCTAAGGGGCTCTACATGGTAGATGAGGGCATTTCATACCATCAGCAAGTTCAAGCCATCACCACCTTGAGAAGCGGAAGAATAGTTGACAATCATGTGGAGGAGAAGAAGGATGAGCACACGGAGGTTGCACAGAATTTGCAGAATGATAAATGCAAGCAAGTAAGCAATGAGGCTTCGTCATCAGTAGCTCCCACTCTAGAGATTCCACATGTATGCCCACACCCCCCCAACAGGAGTGATGAAGGAAAGCTTCCAAGTCATCCAGTGACCAATCCTAATGGATACTACATGGAGGAAGAAAGTACCTCTTGTAATGAGCAAGCTATCACTACATTGAGGAGTGGAGAGGTGATCGAAAACCATGTGGAAGAAAGGCGCGAGGAGTAAATTGAGGTCCCACGGATCTCATCAGGAAAAAAGCAAGGAAGCGAGCACTAAGGCTTCTTCATCATCACCTCCTATTCCCGAGATGCCATATGAGCCACGGGCCCCCTTCCAAGAACATCTCAAGGCACCGTCCCACTTTGGGAAACAAGGAGAGAAATTACAAGGAATGATGGAGATGTTCAAATAGGTAAAAATCAATCTCCCCTTTCTTGATGCCATCGCACAAGTGCCTACCTATGCCAAGTTCCTTAAAGACTTGTGTACTCAAAAGAGGAAGACCAAAAATAACATCCCCAAGAAAGTCCTTCTGACTGAGCAAGTGAGTTCCCTGATTAAGCACAACAATCCTCCGAAGTTCAAGGACCCCGAGGCTCCTACAATATCATGCATCATCGGAAAAACGGAAATTGATAAGGCACTCTTAGATCTGGGAGCTGGTGTGAATTTACTTCCATATTCAATATATCAGCAGCTCGGCCTAGGGGAACTGAAGCCCACCACAGCGATTCTATAACTTGTTGATCGGTCGATTAAGAAGCCTAGAGGGATTGTAGAAGATGTGATCATCCAGGTGGATACATTTTTCTTCCTAGTTGACTTTATAGTGCTTGACACCGAGCCAGTACCCAATCCTGATAAGCTGGTTCCTGTCATCCTTGGGCGTCCTTTCTTAGCCACAACAAATGCATGTATCAATTGTCGAACTGGAGTCATGGAGATCTCATTTGGCAGTATGAAGGTTTGGTTGAATATCTTTACCGCATTTCAGCATGCTCCTGATCAGAATGAGTGTTTCTTTTTGGATAGCATTGAAGAATATGTAGAAGATTCACTACCTACTCTCCTCACAAAGGATCCAGTGGAAGCCTGCTTGAATTACTTCGACTTTGAAGAGTTCAACACCGACCAGTACATCAAAGAGGTCCATGATTTGCTAGAAACAGCCGCAAGTGCAGATTTCCATCCATGGAGAGTAGTAAAGGAGCCCCTACCTATGACATCGAGCACTCCTCCTATTCCTTCTCTATTGTCTCCACCGAAGCTTGAATTGAAGCCCCTACCAGCAAAGCTCAAGTATGCATTTCTTGGATCTAACAACACTCTGCTGGTCATCATTGCTTTCGACCTTCAAAAGGACCAAGAGGATAGTCTGCTACCAGTGTTAAAGAAGTATAAAGAGCCATTGGATGGACTGTGGCAGATTTGAAAGGCATCAACCACTCTATCTGTATGCACCGGATCCATTTGGAAGAAGATGCTCGACCTTCCCGTGAGGCACAACGCCGGCTAAATCCCAACATGAAAGAGGTAGTCAAGTTACTTGATGCAGGCATCATCTACCTTATCTCAGATAGCAAATGGGTGAGCCCCACTCAAGTGGTTCCAAAGAAATTTGGCATCACCGTCGTTGAGAATTCTGCGGAAGAGTTGGTTCCACAGTGCACAACCACGGGATGGCGTGTTTGCATCGACTACCAAAAGCTCAATTCCCATACCTGGAAGGATCACTTTTTGCTTCCCTCATTGATCAAATTTTGGAGCGTCTTGCTGGCCAAAGCTACTATTGCTTCCTAGACGGCTATTCCGGGTATAATCAAGTTGCAGTTGATCCCCAAGAACAAGAGAAGACGACGTTCACATGTCCATTTGGCACCTTTGCTTACCGACACTTGCCCTTCGGCTTATGCACTGCACCTGCCACATTCCAGTGATGTATGATGTCTATCTTCTCCGACATGGTAGAGAAATTTTTGAAGGTATTTATGGATGACTTTTTGTTTTTGGATCTTCTTTTGATAAATGTCTCCATAATCTTTCACTTGTGCTTCAACGTTGCAAAGAAACTAACCTGATTTTAAGCTCAGAGAATAGCCACTTCATGATGCAAGAAGGTATAGTTTTGGGCCATATAGTGTCCAAAAGAGGTATTGAGGTGGACCAGGCCAAATTTGAGCTAATTGAAAATCTACCACCGCCCACTTCAGTGAGGCAGATCCATTCTTTCCTAGGGCATGTCGGCTTCTATCGCCGCTTCATCAAGGACTTCAGTAAAATTTCAAGGCCCTTATGTAACTTGCTTGCTAAGGACGCCCCTTTTCACTTTGATGAAGCATGTCAAGAGGCATTCCCGAAGCTCTGGTCTCTGTTATCGTCTGCACCCATCATGCAGCCTCCTGACTGGTCTTTGCCTTTTGAAATCATGTGTGATGCATCTGACTATGCTGTGGGTGTAGTATTAGGACAACGGGTAGGCAAGCTTCCTCATGTCATCTATTATGCTAGCAAGACTCTAATGGATGCTCAAGTCAATTACACAACTACCGAAAAAGAATTGCTAGCCATGGTCTTTGCCTTGGATAAGTTCCACTAATATCTCCTGGGATCAAAGGTTATCATTTTTTCTGATCATGCTGCTCTGCGACATTTGCTGGCCAAGAAGGAAACAAAGCCACGATTGATAGGCTGGATACTACTTCTGCAAGAATTTGATATTGAGACTCGGGACAAGAAGGGCACGGAGAATGTTGTCGCCGACCATCTGTCACGAATTTTATTTGAGACACCCCAGCCGGTTCCTGTTCATGACTCTTTCCCAGATGAGCAACTATTTGAAATCACTCTGAAAAATCCGCCATGGTATGCCGATATTGTCAATTATTTAGCTACAGGACGAATTCCTTCTTATTGGTCTAAGCAAGATAAGGACCTCTTCTTCAAGCAAGTTCGATTCTATTTTTGGGAAGATCCAAAGTTATTAAAGTATTGTGCTGATCAGATCATCCGACGCTGTGTCCCTGAGAGTGAACTTTCCTGCATTCTCACATTTTGCCATTCTCTAGCTTGCGGAGGCCATTTCAGTGCCAAGAAGACAGCAGCCAAGGTTCTCCAATGCGGATTCACATGGCCCATCTTGTTCAAAGATGCCTATGAATTTTGCCAAGCTTGTGAGAGATGTCAACGCCTAGGAGCTATGTCTCGGAGGGACTTGATGCCATTGAACCCCATCCTCCTTGTCGAGATTTTTTATGTCTGGGGTATTGACTTCATAGGACCCTTCCCACTGTCTTGTGGATATGAGTACAATTTGGTAGGAGTGGATTATGTCTCTAAATGGGTAGAAGCCATTACCACAAAGACCAATGATCACAAGGTTGTGGTGAAGTTCCTCCAAGCCAACATTTTCAGCAGATTTGGTACTCCTCGGGCCATCATCAGTGATGGACGTAGACACTTTTGTAACCGGTTTTTCAAAGCCTTGTTTCTCAAGTACTCCGTCACACATAAGGTAGCCACTCCTTACCATCCTCAAACAAGTGGCCAAGTGGAAGTTTCTAACCGGGAGATTAAGCATATTCTGGAGAAGACGGTTAGGCCAGACCGCAAGGATTGGTCCTTGCGCCTCAATGATACATTATGGGCCTACCGCACAGCTTACAAAACTCCCATTGGAATGTCTAACTATAAACTGGTATATGGCAAGGCGTGCCACCTCCCTGTGGAATTAGAACACAAGGCTCTGTGGGTAATTAAGTAGTTGAATTTCGACATGCAAGCAGCCAGCCCCCACTGGAAACTTTAGTTGACAGAGTTGGAGGAGCTGCGGTGAGATGCATATGATAGTGCTCGCCCTTATAAGGAGCGGCCTAAGGCTTTTCATGACAAACATATCTTGCCCAAGACATTTGTGCCGGACCAGAAAGTATGGTTCTTCAATTCCGAACTCCAGCTTTTCCCTAGGAAGCTCTGCTCTAGATGGGACAGTTCATTCATAGTCACCTCAATGTCGCCCCATGGCGCCGTCGAATTGTCGCACCCAAAGGATGACACTCTATTCAAGGTCAACGGTCAAAGGTTGAAGCCTTGCATCCAGAACTTTGAGCCAGGTACAAACATGGAATCCGTCAATTTAACGAATCCCGTCTATCTTTTTTGATTGAGGCACTGGCACTCTGGGCTCAAGCACACCCACAGTGCGCTCGATCCCAGAACATGGGCCTACACTTGAGCCCACCCTGAGTGGGATCGAGCGCAGAAGCTCAACACTAACACCCACTTGCACGAATGCGCTCGAGCGCACCTTCAGGAGCGCTCGAACGTACTCCCGCCATCCATTCTCCCTCTGCACAAGTGCGATCGAGCGTTCCTTAGTGCCCCCTCGAGCGCACTCGTTCAGAGGTCTCACGTGACCTTTTTAGGTCACAGGCCCCTTTTCTCTCCCCCACTTCTTCCCCCACCCCCGCAGCCCCACTTCTCTCACCCCACACCACTGCACTCACCCAATGCCACCTACCCACCGTCACCAGTCACCACCCCATCACCGCCGCACCCCCTACGACCACCGAACCACCCAACGCCGCCACCACCTTCCCTCCCCCACCCTCTTTCTCCCTCTCCATCGACTCTTCTTTCCCCCATTCCACCTTCTCCGAAACACCCCACCATACCCATTTTCCCCTATTTTTTGTGATAAAGAAGTCCATGGGTGCTCCACCACACACGGATTGCTCTGTGTTGTGTTTCTCTACTTTTTGCAGGGGGTTGGGCAGCCAAGTAACGTGGTTCTCAACTACTTCCCTTTTGAGGTGCCCTCCAGGTGTTCGAAAAAAAGCCTCAACAAAGCAACATCATGCTTCAGGCCCTCACCTCCACTTCCCGGTCTTCCCTCGCTCGGGATACTACCCCTGAAGCCCCCGCCCAACCTTTACCACGCCGTAGGAAGCAACAGAAGCTTATCTTGGAGACGTCGTTTGCCATTGACACCATTTTCAAAAGCCTCCAAGCAACCAAGTGGGCGGTCAAAGAATGCAAACGTCGCGGCCTCACAGCACTGTTCTAGCCAGTTAGCCCCGTTGCTTACGAAAGCCTGGTCCGAGAATTTTATCACCATCTCACATTTGATTGTACTCGGCCGGGCGTCCTCTCTTTATCGGTGGCAGGCATGGACATTGAGCTGACCACCGATGACATTGCTGCTACTTTGCAATGTTCTCATGAGTGCCCTTTGGATATTTTGGCTCAGGATGGCTCCCCGCGGTACTCAGACCTACCGCCCAATCTTACATTACCGTATATTGTGGACAACAGCTGCCATGGCCGTTATACCGATGATCTTGCAACTGTACAAGCAAGGTCCTGCTGTTTTCCCGACTTTGGTTCGTGGATTTCATTTTACAGTGGAATGTGTGTCCATTTGGACACAATACTCAGCGCGGCTCCTTCCTCACAGCCCTGTATGCCTTTTAGAGAGGCTTTTGGATTTCCATCCCTCAGCTCATTTGGGATCAGATACACAAGTTTTGGGACGGGGCAATCGTGCGCTGCACTCAGTGTTCGTCTTCATGGGGACTACCTTTCCCTTTTCTCCTCACCCATATCCTTCAGACTCGAGGCATTAAGGGTACACCCATAGATGGGCCTATTTCTGCTCACCCTCAGTTTGGACTGATTCAGTGGAACAAGAGTTGTTCACACATGTCGAGACGACGTCGGGAGCCCGCAGCAGCTGAAGTCGTTAAGGAGGCTGATGGCCCTATGCACAATGATCCACCCACAGCTTAGCCAGCAGAGAGAGAGGGAGCGGCGGAGACCGTTACTATGAGCATGTCACAATATGAGTCCCTCCACAAAGAACTGCAGGAGCTCCGATCTGAGCTTGCTACCTAGAGGGTGGAGGACAAGCACCTGGCAGATGAAAGATTTGAAGCACAGCAAGAACTGTTGCGCGCTATTTTAGCACATCTACCACCTTATTCAGGGGCGTCTTCTTCTGCACCGTAGTGACAGGTCAAGTACTCCTATCCCTTGCATTGCTTTATTGTTTTATCCACACATTGAGGACAGTGTATATTTTAAGTTGGGGGGTGTGGGCATACATGCTAGTTCTAAGCATGAAATTAATTTACCTGTTGTGATTTGAAATTCATTGATAGGCTTAATATGACAAACACATGATCACTTGATTAAGGAATTCAAATTGTGTTACTTTCATTAGCAGCATGAGATATTGCTTCTTTCAATTTGATTTTCACAAGCACACTAGCATGTAGTCTATGGGGCATAAAATCTAGAATCAGTGATGTCTAGTTTTAATATTTGGAATGTAGTTGGGTGAGTTATCGGGAAAATGACCTTGGCATAAATTCATATAAAAAAAAAAAAGAAAAAAAAAATCGATCATTTTGAGCTTTCCACCAAGTAACCGGACCTCTTGATTCATTGAGCAGTTAGTGTTTGCGTCAAAAAGTGAGAAGTTTGGTTTGATTGATAATAAAAAAAAATTTAAAAAAAAATTAGCTTAGCTTCGTAGCCTTTTTGTCCCGAGTTAGTAAGTCCTTAGGGGTGTCTTTACACCTAATGCCCTAAAACCGTCTGGTTTGGGAGTCATTGGCTTAAAGCTCGATACATGGGTCAATCAGAAAGCTTAAGGGAGCTAAGTGCCAACTTAAAAAATAAATAAATAAATAAAAACATAAAAATAAAAAAAATAAAAAATAAAAAAAGAGAGAAAAAGAGAATTTTTGCCTTGGTTGTTTTATCCGTTGGGGAGTCTAATGAATTTTGAGTTTTGATCCATGCATGATTGAGATGAGTGTTCAAATCCCATGACTATGTGTTGAGTTCACATACACTAGTTGAATCTTGTAATGTCTCATAATTGCCATGATTGAAGCTAAGTTGTAATTTCCTGAAATTGTGAAGATAGTGTTTGTTCTATTAAGCCTGCTAATAAATGAGAACGATGATGGTCATGATATTCCATCCTTGGGAACTACATGGTTAAAAAAATGTTTGTCGGTATCATTCCAGGAAAACCCTCACGAGACTTCACTCGTCCTTTAGGGAACTCCTAGGGGTTTAAAAGGCTTATTGCATATGCTAAATGCAACCGTACATCCCACGAAAGATGGATTTATTTTTTTATTTTTCACTTTATTTTCTATTTTGTATTGCTAAGGGACTAGCAATATGTAAGTTGGGGGGTGTGATAAGCGCTGAATCTTGCACATTCAAGCCCCTTAATTTACATATGTTAATTCCTTAGCATTGTTATTTGTTGGATTTTGATTTGTTTTTGTGTTTCAGGTCTTATTTGACAAACCATTGAAAATTGGGTTTAAAAGGGCAAAAAGCTGAGCATGTATTGCACGGCAGCAATCCTTTTCCAGCGTGGATTTGGTTTTCAGTCTCCCAATTGGACTGGGAGACTAACCTCCAGTTTTCTGAGGGTTTCTAAGGTTTTAAGGGTTTTCCTAATCCCTATAAATAGGGCTCTAAACATTATAAACTGATAAGTGCTGAAATATTCATATTTTCAGTCCTTAACTTGCATGTTTTAATCCTTTGGTTTTAGTTAATTTGGTCATTTTAATTCCTTTTTGTGTTTTTCATACTTTTACAGGCTTTTCGAAGAAAATAAAGTAAAACTAGGTGATTTGGGCTCAAAAAGAGAAGATGGAGAAAATTGGAGCTCCCTGACACTATGATCAATCGCAGGGTACCTACGATCGAGCACAGTACCCGAGAGGACACAGCATAAAGCAGGCCAGGAGCGATCGAGCGCATGCCATAAGAAGGATCGATCGCAGACCTGCGATCGAGCGTACACGGGCTGTGATCGATCGCACCCGTGTGCATGAGACACATCAAGTGGCGGCTAAAGTGTCACTCTCTCCATTTAGGGTTTTCCAACTCCCAATTGTAATAGGTCTCAAAAACATATGAAATCCCTAGGTTTACTACTTTGTCTAGGACTTCTAAAACCTATAAATAGACCCTTAAGCCTCTAGAATTGGGAGGCCTTGTAAGGAGAAGAAGAAGAGCTCTTGAAGCTCAAGTCTCGGGTTTATTCTATTCTTTTCTTTTCTTTTCTTTTATCTTATGAAGATGTTTAACATTAATTTTATGTGTAGCTAATTTATTAGTGGGGCTAGATTGAGGCCCTAGTTATGTTTATTGAATATTTCAATATTGGTGCCTTTGTGATGATCTTGTTATGATATCTAACTTGATTAATGCCTAGTTTCAAGAATTCCTCATATGTGTGTGCCTGATCAACATGTGCATGTGGTATGGACTAGTTAGTTAAATCAATTTGGATGACCGAGTCCTGGGTTTAACATAAGTAACAAAAGTAATCCACATCGGGTTCTTGGGTTAATCAACATGGGGAACCGGGAGTAGACACCCATGCCCTAGGCCTCATGTGTTTGTCGATTCCACAGTTTTTATGCTTTCATAAAGAGCAACTTAGTAAACACCCATGCTAAATCCTTTAAGAAAGAAAAGAATTAGAGTAGACACCCATGCCTAATTCGTTGCTTAGGGAAATCAATAGCTTAAGGAGTAGACACCAATGGCCTTAGGTTGACAAACATTAGATATTCATAACATGATCAAAACATTGGCATATTGATATATTAGCTAAATATAATTAGCGGTGGATATCAAAGCCCTACCTTTTTATCATTATCAACTAAACCCAATCTTTGTTTTAGTTTACTTTTGGAATTGATTTTAAGCAAGATTCAGCAATCCTCGTGGGAATGACTCCGTATTTGCACACTATACTGCTGTGTTGACCTCGTGCACTTGTGGGTAAATATTCAAGTTGGAGAGCTTTTCGATGTCTGGGGTATTGACTTCATGGGCCCATTTCCTAACTCATTCAATTATCTATATATTCTTGTGGGTGTGCATTATGTGTCTAAATGGGTCGAGGCTGTCCCCTCAAGGACTAATGATCATAAAGTGGTTGTGAAGTTTCTGCAAGAAAACATTTTCACTAGATTTAGGACACCATGGGCAATCATTAGTGATGGGGGGAGTCACTTTAACAACTATGCCTTTGCCTCTGTGATAAAGAAGTATGGCATCACTCATAAGGTTGGCACTCCATACCATCACCAAACCAGTGGCCAAGTATAGATCAGCAACAGAGAGATAAAAGGTATCCTTGAAAGGACAGTGAACCCCAATAGGAAGGATTGGTCACTACGCTTGAATGATGCATTATAGGCTTATCGGACTGCTTACAAAACACCTATCGGTATGTCTCCATATCGATTGGTTTTTGGGAAAGCATGTCATCTACCAGTGGAATTATAACACAAAGTATACTGGGCCATTAAGAAGTTTAACTTCGATATGAAGCAAGCTGGTGAAAAAAAGGAAGCTCCAACTAAATGAATTGGAGGAACTGAGGTATGATGCATATGAGAATGCCAAGCTTTACAAGGACAAAACCAAAGCATACCATGACAAGCAACTGGACAGGAAGGAGTTTCAAGTAGGACAGAAGGTTTTAATCTATAATTCAAGATTGAAACTCTTCCCTGGAAAGCTTAAATCAAGATGGTCTGGGCCCTGCATTGTTACACAAGTATTCCCTCATGGAGCTTTGGAAGTTCATAACCCCTAGACCGACTAGTCATTCAAAGTCAATGGACATAGAGTCAAGCCATATCTTGAAGTAAAGTTAGCACCAAGAGATGAAGATTTGGCTCTCCAATCCTACCAAAATGTTGCACCACCAGCAGGAGCATCAGGTTCTGGACAACTTTGAGCAGGGACCACAGTCTGGCTGAAGACGTACAACTTAGCGCTCATGGGAGGCAACCCATAGTTTATCCTTTTATTTTGTTTAGTGTGTTTTAAGTTCAATTTTTATTTATTTATTTTTAGTTTTGTTTCTTTTTACTTGTTTTTGTGTTTTCTTACTTTACAGGGACAAGTGTGCTTCACTTCAAGTTTGGGGGTGTGCTTTGAGCCATGCTTTCCAAGATCATGTCAACCATCTTCCGGGTAGACTCTTTCCTTTATTTAGACACATTAGGGACAATGTGTCATTTAAGTTTGGGGGTATGGGCACACATGTTGTTCACACACACTTTGTCCTAATTTTATGTTATTTGTTTTGTGCGTTTGTTTGTTTATTTAGAAAAAAAAATAAAAAATAAAAAAATAGAAAAATAAAATTTTTATGCAAGTTCATGTTTGCCCTAAAATTTTAAGTTAATCTAAAAGAATTTTGGCTTGAATTCATTAGTGAGCTTAAAATTTTGAACACATGATCTGATGAGTGAATCTGTTCATTCGATTACTTGTTTAGGCCAGTTGAAAAATCACATGTTTGATCCAATCACACAAGCACATTAGCACATAATCTGTGAGGTATGACATGAGGTCTGATATGTGTGTTTCTGCATCTTGGATGAAATTGGATGACTTATTAGATGACACTATGGCATATTAAAAAAAAAAGAAAAAAATGATATGTTGAATAAATGATCATTGATGGCTTTTCCCTGAGTAAATAGACCTCTTGCCTCAAAGCATTGAGTGTTCACGGTAAAAGGTGAAAATTGTTGATTTGATCAATGTCATGGTTAGTTTGGTTTTGTAGCCTTTTTGACTCGAGTTAGTAGGTCCTTAGGGGTGTCTCTACACCTAATGCCCTAAACCATTAGTGGGTCCTTAGGGGTGTCTCTACACCTAATGCCCTAAACCATCTGGTTTGGGAGTCATTGACTTAACCCTCGCTACATGGGTCAATTACAAAGCTTAAGGGAACCAAACATTGTACAACCTGACCAAAAAAAAAAAAAAAAAAAGAAATATGCCATTGTTGTTCATTCTAATAGGGATTTCAATGAATTTTGAGATATGGAGACATTGCATATTGGAAAGATTTGGAAACCTCATAATTTTGTGCTAATTCACTTGTGATGTTTTAGCATGTCCTTTGTCAGTAATTACACTTTGAGATTCCAATTCATTGTAAAGATGGAGTTCATCTTTTCAGGCTTGCTAATGAATGAAAATCATGATCTTGAAGTGATGCTTTAATTTTTGAAATAACATGAACTGTGCAAGATGTTTGTGGGTAACATTTCTGGAAAACCCTCACGATACTTCACTCATTCTCTAGGGAATTCCTAGAGGTTTAAAAGGCTTGTTGCATATACTAAATGCAATCGTACATCCCACAAAAGATGGATTTATCTTTTTGTTTTTAGTTTCCCATTTAATTTTTAGCTTTGTATTGCTAAGGGACTAGTAATATGTAAGTTTGGGGGTGTGTTAAGTTCTAAAATATTCATATTTTTAGCCCTTAACTTGCATGTTTTAATCCTTTGGTTTTAGTTAATTAGGTCATTTTAATTCATTTTTGTGTTTTCCACACTTTTGTAGGCTTTTGGAAGAAAATGAAGTAAATCTGGAAGATTTGGGCTCAAACAGAGAAGATGGGAATAATGGGAGCCCCTAACACAGCGATCAATCACAGGTTCCCTGCGATCGAGCGCAGTACCAGAGAAGACAAAGCACAAATCAGGCCATGAGCGATTGAGCGCACAAGCACACGGGTTGCGATCAATCGCATCCGTGCACATGAGACACATCAAGCTGCGGCCATGATACTAATATTTCCATATTAGGGTTTTCCAACTCCCACTTGTAAAAGGTTTTGAAACCCTACGAAATTCCTAGGTTTACTAGTTTGTCAAAGACTTCTAAAGCCTATAAATAGACCCTTAAGCCTCTAGAGTTAAAAAAAAAAAAAAAAAAAAAAAAAAAAAGTGCTTTGGCAAGGAGAAGAATTGGAGCCCTTCAAGTTCAAGTTTTGGGTTTATTCTTTTCCTTTTTTCTTTTCTTTTATTTTATAAAGATGTTTAACATCAACTCTATGTGTAACTAATTTAATTAGTAGGGCTAGATTGAAGCCCTAATTATGTTTATTTAATATTTCAATATTGGCGCCCTTGTAATGATCTTGTTATGATATCTAACTTGATTAATACCTAGTTTCATGAATTCCTCATATGTGTGTGCCTGATCAACATGTGCATGTGGTATGGACTAGTTAGTTAAATCAATTTGGATGACCGAGTCCTGGGTTTAACATAAGTAACTAAAGTAATCCACACCGGGTTCTTGGGTTAATCAACATGGGGAACCGGAAGTATACACCCATGCCCTAGGCCTCATGTGTTTGTCGATTTCCATAGAACATATGCTTTTCTAAAGAACAACTTAGTATATACCATGCTAAATCCTTTAGGAAAGAAAAGAGTTAGAGTATACACCCATGCCTAACTCGTTGCTTAGGGAAATCTATA
The DNA here is from genome assembly GCF_965113065.1 of Corylus avellana. NCBI lineage: Eukaryota > Viridiplantae > Streptophyta > Magnoliopsida > Fagales > Betulaceae > Corylus > Corylus avellana. The sequence continues at coordinate 15,101,467 of NC_142497.1, forward strand.
ACTTAAGGAGTATACACCCATGCCGTTAGGTTGACAAACATTAGATAGACATAACTTGATCAAAACATTGGCATATTGATATATTAGCTAAATATAATTAGTGGTGGATATCAACGTCCTACCTTTTTATCATTATCAATTTAAATCCAACCTTTTGCTTTGTTTCACTTTGGGAATTTATTTTAGACAAGATTCAGCAGTCCTCGTGGGAATGACCCCGTATTTGCACACTATTCTACTATATTGACCACATGCACTTACGGGTAAAACATCCAGTTATTTGCCTATTAAATTAGGTGGGTAATTGAGACAATATGTTTTCCCTTTTTACTTCAAAAAGTTGTTGTACATTATGCAATTTAAAAAAAAATAAAAAATAAAAAAATTCACATTTTGTTACTACAATCGATCGCAACTAGCATGTGATCAAGCGCAGCGCTCAATTTTTGGTTTTATGCATTCTGCCAGTGCGATCGAGGGCACCATATGTGTGCTCGAGCACACATCACCCACACATGCACACCACTGCACGAGTGCGATCGAGCGCACTCGAGCAACAGGCCAAGTGACGTATTTTAGGTCACTTTTCCCCCCCTTTTCCCCTCACATCGTCCCCTGCACCATACAAACTTCACACCCCATCACTGCAATTACACCTCTTCCGACACACCAGCACTCCCACTGGTCTGCCCTCACTGCCACCAACCACTGCCACACCTCCACAACACAGTTTTCCTCTCAGCCACCGTACCTCCACAACACCACCACACAACATACACAATCCTTTTCCCCTTCACATATCACATACCCACCTCTGTTTCCCCCCAACCTCCATTTTTTTCATCATTTTAGCAAATTGTGGGTGTTTTTCCACCCACATTTGCCCTTGTGGTTGGGTTTTACTGTTTTTACAAGGGGTTTTTGGCAATAGTAGCTGAGATTTTCAACCCTTGGTCGTCAAACTGCACACCAGGTGTTCGACAAAATTCCCAAACTAAGCTCATCAAGCCAAATACTCGAGCTTTGTCCTCCTAGGGGTCTGATGCCCAAGCCACTTCTCCCCCGCCCACTTTTGAGGAGCGAGAGTTGCTATTTGAGACAACTTTTGCCATTCGAGAAGATTTTCAAAACCTTGAGGCGACTCAATTGGCGATTGCAGAGTTCAAGCGCTGGGGGCAAAATAAGCTTTCCAAGCCGGTCACCTCCACTGCCTATAGAAAATTGGTGATCGAGTTCTATGCCCACCTGTCTCATGATTGTAACAGGATGGCTGCCTTATCCTCCAGAGTGCATGGCCGAGCTGTTGAAGTGACAAGTGTCGACATTACCGCTGCACTCCAGTGCAATGATGAGTACCCTCCAGCGGAAGCACAACTTGCCGAGCAACCGCCCAGATTCTATATGGCTGAAATCATTGAGGACATGCGTCAAGGGCAATATGCCGACACTCACCATAATGCCGGCAGCCGGTCCAAGCTACCACCACGGCTCTGGTATGTGGACTTTGCTTTGCAGTGCAATGCCTTTCCCTTGGGGAATAAGACTCAAAGGCGGGATCAATTTCTCCAAACACTCTACGCCTTCTATAAAGGTGCCTGGTGTTCCATTCCTAATATCATCTGGAACCAAATTCACAAATTTTGGAATGGAGTGCATATCGGAGGAGTTGAGTCAACACACTCATGAGGGTTGCCCTTCCCATACTTAATCACCTACGTCCTCCGGAAGAAAGGCATCCAGGTCCCAGCTGATGAGCCAGTTACCACTACCCCCATATTTGGCATTCAAAAATGGAATAGGAGCTGCTCCCATATGCCCCAAGTACCTCCAAGACTAGCAGCTAGCACAGAACAGAATGAGGCCAAGCCGATGGTAGAAGATGAACCCGCAGCTGAGCCAAAAGTAGCAGAGGCGGAGGCCCCAATCATTTTTTATGTAGCACAGTATCGCTCACTCACTGAAGAAATGGCCGACCTTCGGAGAGAGTTAGCTGATCAAAGAACGGAGGCTTGGGAGGATAAAGAATTGATGGACCAAAGACTAGCTGCCTTAGAAGAACTAATGCAGTCCATTCTTAGCCGTTTGCCACCACCATCTAGCGCTTCTTCTTCGAGACAGCATTGAGCAAGGACCACCATCTGGCTGAAGACGTTAAACTTAGCGCTCATGGGAGGCACCCCATAGTTTATCTTGTTATTTTATTTTTGTGTGTTTCATTTAATCTTTTTTATTTATCTTTAGTTTTGTTTTTTTTTACTTGTTTTTGTGTTTTCTTTTGTTGGAGGGACAAGAGTGCTTCAATTTAAGTTTGGGGGTGTGCTATGAGCCATGCTTTCCAAGACGATGTCATCCATCTCCCGAGTACATTCTTTCCTTAATTTAGACACATTGGGGACAATGTGTCATTTAAGTTTCGGGGTATGGAAAAAAAAAATTGCCTTTTAAAAAAATGCATTTTTTTTTTTAATGACTTATATAGCCGATTATGAGTAATTAATTACTGTAGTATGTTTTTGAATTCTAAATATTGCCTTTATATAGTTTTGGAAAGTAATAACTTATGAGAAAATAATATCGTACAACAAATTTTTCAACTTAATAACATATAAGGAAAATTATTGAAATATAATTAAATGCTCTTAAATAAGCTAATTTAATGACCGGTTCACTCTTAAAAAATCGGCTTAACCTAAAAAAAAAATGAGTTCACGCCATATGTCGCAATTTTAGACTACCTTTAAAGAGTAATTCGGCAAATATATATATGATGTGCTAATAAAAAAATTATCAACACCATGTTGCCCACATAAAGAACAAAAGAACAAAAAAATTCAACATCATGAATGGGACTTGACATTTGCTTGCACTTAATCACATGCCTACGCCAAAATACTAAAGCACCAACACTACAAAAAAAATAGCATTTTCTGATGTGGCTACAGTACATATTTTGTTGCCACGTCATTCATTTTCTGACGTGTGAATTTTACCATGTCAGAAAATTATTTTTTGACACGTGAATAGTGCCACGTCAAAATTTTCTGACATGTTTGTTTTAACACGTCAGAAAATTCTGACGTGTTAAATATTGCAACGTCAAAAAAAATATTATAGATTTTTAAAATTAAAAAATTATCTATTTTTTGACGTGACAACATTTACCACGTCAGAAAAATTCTAACATGGGAATGTATCACGTCAGGAAATCCTGACGTGGTAAAAAAACCATGCGCATACGTCCCATCTTTCCTCTATCTGCATGCAGCTCTTAGCTTTGAATATTTGAATATTTGAATATTCATTATTTTTTTATATATCTTTTCTGTCCCCCAGCTGGAAGACCACCGCCCAAGCTATAGCTCTCAGCTTTTTTTTTGTTCTCTTGTTTTCTCTGTGTTTTTTCTTTCTTCCGCATAGCTGAAGCTTGATCAAGCTTCTTTTTTTTTTTTTTTTCTCTTCTCCACCCAACGGCCGTATATATACTCTCTCTCAAGCTCAGTAGTTTCTCTCTCACGAAGTCTCCGATCCTTCGCAGCTAAACCAGTCGTCATCCTCTCTCCCTCCGTTTCTAGCTCCTACAAGAGCTCCTCACAGGTATATATACAAGCGCTCCTCCGTTTTCTTTTTAATTGAGGGAGTAAATAGAATTTTTGGAATGAATTCTTCTTTTTATTGAACATACACTTTAGTGTTCTTCTGCAATTCTTTGGTAGTACATTTTTTAAGCTCACATAGCAAAACGGTAGACATGGAAGTGCTGGCTGCGATTGTTGGTTAAGTAGTGGTAGCAATTGGACAGGTTCTGGCTCTATCTATTCTAAGATCAACGACACTGTCAAATTCCAGTCAAACCTTGACATTTTGAAAAAGGAGATGAAAGGCCTCTTGGCTCTCAAAGACGAAGTGAAAAGTGAAACAGAATTAGCTGAGAAAGAAGGGAAAGTACTGAGAACTCAAGTTATAGAGTGGATTGAGGAGGTTGAAGAGCTTCAGCTTAAAGTCAACTAGATTCAAGCAGTAAAGCTTTCTCGACGACCCATAAATTTCAGTATAAGGTATAGAATAAATAAGGAAGTGGCAGAAAAGCTTTCTCGACAACCCATGTTGTGGCTGCCAATCATTCAATGCCCAAAGCAGTGGAGCAAATTTCTTGACCAAAAATTCAAGATCAAACAACATCAAACAAATTGAAAGGTGCAAACAAAAAAGCAATCGTAAATTCAACAAACAAATAAAAAAATAAAAACTAAATTTTTCTGATGTAGAGTTCTACCACGTCAGACGTGGAATTTTCTGACGTGCTACTGTCTGCTTGGTCAAACAATATTTCTGACGTGTGATACAATAAAACGTTAGAAAATTTTGACGTTCTACCCACTAACACGTCAGAAAAAAATTTTACTGACACCTATGCTTTTGACAATCAACACATGTCAAAAATGACACGTCAGAAAAAATTTTTTGACGTGTCAGACACCAGAAAACGTCAAAAAATTCCAGTCAAGAAAAAATTGTTTTTTTGTAGAGCAAGCAGCCTAACCAATAATTCAGGACTGATCAATTATCTCATGATATTGGCAGAGAGAGAGAGAGTGACGGGAGAGCAGAGTAAAGCAGGGTAGCCAAGTTAGGTAAAGCCTTTTCTCGAAATCTGCAAATTAGCAATATTGCATTTTTTTTTTTTTTTTTGTTGCTAATATTGCATTATTAAACAAGCTTCTAAGTCTCCCATGGCGTCCACAAGCACTCTGAGAGCCCCTTCATCTCCTTCTTCAACACCTCCATGTTGATAAGATGTTTTCCTCAATTTCTACTGCAAAGAAACCCGCAAGAATTTTATAGACCATCTGCATGCTACTTTGAAACAAAAAGGGATTACCGTGTTTAGAGACGATGAAAAGCTCGAGCGAGGAAAATCTATTTGTGAAGAGCTCTTAAAAGCAATACAAGAATCCATTTACGCCATCACCGTTATCTCTCCAAACTACACTTCCTCAAAATGGTGCCTCATTGAACTTGTCAAGATCGTCCAATGCATGAGAGACACGGGGCTGACAATTTTGCCCATTTTCTACCATGTGAATCCTTCCGATATACGAAACCAAACGGGAACTTTTGCAGAAGCTTTTGCTAGACATGAAGCTTCTTTGGGAAAATAAATAAATAAAAAGCGAAGTTAACATTGAGATGATACAGAAGTAGAGAACTGTTTTAGAGAAGTGGGCAATATCTCTGGATGGCATGTACATGATAGGTATCATTTAATTAGTCTTTTTTCTTGCCTCACTAACAATCATTTGTCTATTTTTATAGTGACAGAAGCATCTTTCCGTTTCTTTTTATCTTTCTTATGGATCTAGCTAAATCATTTATTGGATTTAATTTGGCATCATCATCATAAATAGCTTAGATTTTGTAGAATAAGTATGTGTGTATATATATATATAACCCAAAAAAAAATAAAAAATCAAACAGTAAGTACCCATAACAAATCAAGAATCACATCAAAACTGTGATATAAATAGTCAAATTACATCTTACTAATAAACAATATTTGTTGAAAAATTTGAAATAATACTCACTAAGAGAAGACACAAAATAGGAAGAGGAATATTCAACTTTATTCAACTTGATAAAATAACTTCCTTACATGGGTATTTATAGAATACAAATGACCCTTCTAACTTCTTCACAATAACTTCATTCATTTACATCACATGTAACTCTCATGTAACTCTTATGTAAAATAACTCTTGAAAAACTAAAAGACACAACATTTTCAACTCACTTAGTAACATATGAGAATATAAAATGAAAAGACACTTAGTAACATATGAAAATATGAAATGAAAATACTCAACTAAATGTTAAAATTAAGTTTCTTATTCAACACCCCCTTTTAAACTTAATTTCTTTTAGCCTCCTTGAATAACGAAGAATTCTTTTAACCGCCTTGAAATGAGGTAGGTGACTCCATATAACGACTAATAAGCTCAACTCCATGGAGAATATCTGGTCTTGTCAAGTATCTCAAACTTCCAACTAAACTCTTGAAGATTGTTGGATCCACTCTTCTCCTTCTTCATTCTTCTTTGCCTTGACCACCCATTTCACTCCAATGGGTTTTTTTACTCTTGGAATATTCGCCAACTCCCATGTGTTCTTTTCAATTGCTTTGATTTCCTCATCCATGGCATTTCTCAATTTTTCATCTTTTACCGCTTCCTCAAAACCTATTGGCTCACAATCCGCAAAATGACAAAATAGATTCAGATCATCATTTAAATTCTCTGTTACCTCATAGAGTTCTTGAAGATTTCTCATATGTGGTGGCTTTTCACTAGAACTTCCACTTGAAGATGACGACGACGGTGTACTAAGACTTGTTCGAGATGGAGAAGGTGTAGTGGGCTCTTCGTTTCTTGACTCTTCTTCTCCAAGAAAAGGAAAGAAATCATAATTTTCTTTCTCTTGAATGCTTCAATCCCAAAAGTCTTCTTCATCAAACTCCACATCTCTACTAATTACAACTTTGCCGGAATTTGGATTGTAAAGCTTGTAGCCTTGAGAACTTGAGTCGTAGCTAATGAAAATGTACCTTTTGCTTTTATCATCAAGCTTGGAGCTTTTGATCCGGTACGTGTCTATAGCCAACGCTTCCAAAAACTCGCAAATGAGAAACACTTGGCTTTCTTCCACTCCATGCTTCTTGTGGTTTCCACTCCATGCTTCTTGTGGTGTTTAGTTCCATAGGCTTCTTGTAGGACAACGATTAGAAAGATATACCGCACAATCAACAGTTTCTGCCCAAAACTCTTTAGGCATTCTTTTTGTCTTCAACATGCTTCGAGCCATATTGAGAATTGTCCCATTCTTTCTTTCAACAACACCATTTTGTTGTGGCAATCTCAAAATAGTTAAAGGGCAACGAATTCCATTTTCTTCACAAAATTCTTTAAATTCATTAGATGTGAATTCGCCTCCTCTATCGGATCTCAAGGATTTAATACAATAGCCACTTTGTTTTTCCACAAAGGCTTTGAGTTTTTTGAAGACCTCAAACACGTGAGATTTTTCCTTTAAAAAATAGACCCAAGTCTTTCAACTAAAATCATCAATGAAAAGAAGGAAGTAACGATTTTTACCGAATGAAGATGGCTTAATTGGACCACAAACATCCGCATGAACAAATTGAAATGGCTCATTTGCTCTTGTAGTAGATTCTTTTGGAAAGTTTTTCCGAAACTGTTTGCCGACAAGACATCCTTCACAAAGTTGATCCGGTTGATTGATAGAAGGCAAGCCATTCACCATCCTCTTTTGTGCCAACAATTTTAATCCGCCAAAATTTACATGCCCAAATCTCAAATGCCAAAGCCAAGATGAATCTTTCATGCAAGTCTTGAGACATTTAGTCACATCCGTTTGAATATTTAATAAAAACATTCTATTGCTTGTCAGAAGAACTTTGGCTATTAGATTCTTCTTGTCATCTCTTAGTAAAAGACTACGATTTTTCATATGAATTTCATAGTCTTTTTCCAAGAGTTGTCCCAAGCTCAAAATATTACTTTTCATACGTGGAACAAAATAAACATTTGTAATAAATTGTTGTCCTCCATTTTTCAAGCGAATTGAGATTGTACCTTTCCCTTTTATTAGAACTTTTGACATGTCTCCAAAAGTAACATTCCCGCTCACCAATTCATCAAGCTCGACAAACTTGTTTTTGTCTCCACATATATGGTTGCTTGCCGCGTTGTCAAGATACCACGAGTTCTTCTCTCCTCTTTCTTCTCCGTTATAAGCAAGCAACAAAGTGGGCTCTGCTTCCTCGTTTTCAACATAATTGGCTTCCTCTTCAACATTGTTAGCATCACTTCTACACTCCCAAGCATAATGACCATATTTTTGGCAATTATAACATTTAACTTGAGATTTATCATACCTTCTTCCATATTGCTTCCAATTATTTTCTCGTCCTCGTCCTCTTGATGCTTGACGGCTTTCTTCGTAATTGTTCCAATTACATGGGCTTCTTCCTCTTCCTTTACCACAGCCACGACCACATCATCGTCCTTGTTCTCTTTGACTCGTTTCTTGCTCTTCTTCCTTCTCTTTGAAAAAGAGTTTTGTAGCTAGAACTTGCTCCAATGGCTCTTCCTTCTTCTTGTTAAGCCTTTCTTCATGGGCTTGAAGAGATCCCATAAGTTGATCAATACTCATGGCTTCTAAATCTTTTGACTCTTCAATAGCTACAACAATATAGTCAAATTTTTGTTGCGAGGAATGGAGGATCTTCTCAAGGACTCGAACATCTTCCAATTTTTCTCCATATCTCTTCATTTGATTTACTATGGCCAACACCTTTGAAAAATAATCCGCAATTGACTCGGATTCTTTCATTCGCAAAACTTTAAATTCGCCTCTTAATGTTTGAAGGCGAACTTTCTTCACTCTATCAACTCCTTGATAGGAGTTTAGAAGAATCTCCCATGCTTGCTTGGAGGCTGTTGCATTCGTCACCTTCTCGACCATAGCTTCATTCAAATATTGATGAATAAGAGTGAGAGCTTGTTGATCCTTCTTTTGAAGTCTTTGAGAAGCTTCTCTTTGATTAGGACTCAAAGGAGCTTCATCACTAGGCTCATCAAAGCCTTTTTCTACAATCTCCCAAGCATCTTGCGATCCAAGCAACGCCTTCATGCGAATGCACCAATTATCAAAATTGTCTTTGGAAAGGTGAGGGAATTGAAATTGGAAGGTTGAATTGGCCATTTCTCTAGGATCAACAAACTATGGCTCTGATACCACTTTGTTGAAAAATTGAAAATAACACTCACTAAGAGAGGACACAAAATAGGAAGAGGAATATTCAACTTTATTCAACTTGATAAAATAACTTGCTTACGTGGGTATTTATAGGATACAAATGACCCTTCTAACTTCTTTACAATAACTTCATTCATTAACATCTCATATAACTCCCATGTAACTCCTATGTAAAATAACTCTTGAAAAACTAAAAGACACAACCTCCTCAACTCACTTAGTAACATATGAGAATATGAAATGAAAATACACTTAGTAACATATAAAAATATGAAATGAAAAGACTCAACTAAATGTTAAAATTAAGTTTATTATTCAACAATATTATCATTGTCTCACAAATTTACACTTCGTGCAGAGTTGCTTTGATTAACAACAACAACATTATGTAGTATACATATTTAATTTTCTGATATCTTTATCTTATTGTGAAGATAATAGAGAAAAATGACTATGTAAAAGGGAATACAATACGCAAACAAATAAATTAACAAACTAGCTAGGGGAAACTAAATTCCCTGAACTTTTATCACTTATGCAATTACCTTATGAAGTTCAAAAACTTTAAATTTAGTGTATCGAACTTCTAATTTTTTGCATCGTCATCCTTCCCTTAGGTTTTTTTTTTTTTAATTAAAATCTTCACATATGGGTGTCAAAATTACCAAAATACCCCACATTTCTTTTTTTGAAAAAAGAAAAAGGAATTGAAAAGATTCAGACTTTGTTCAGGATTTAACGGAATTTGCAAAAATACTCACGCTTGAATCTTTGCAATTATTTTTTTTTTTCAAAAAAAATACTGATATTTTGAAATTTTGGACCTATTTAACGAAAAAACCTAACGAATTTGTGATATTGCAAAAAATTAGAATTTTGATACACTAAATTGAGAGTTTTTGAATTTTAAAGATAATTGCAAAAGTGATTGAAGTTGAATGGGCTAAGTGAAGTTTCCTTAATTCATAATGATAAAATTAGACACACTCTCAAAAAATTAAAAAAAAAAAAAAAAAAAAAAAAAAAAAGGATTTTTATTTGACCGTACGAGGAACCAAGCAAATAAAACCTTATTTATGGTGCTACATCATAAATTAAGAATTATCATTTATTTGCTCAATGAAGCTAAGCATTGTACATGATTAAGCATAACTTCTCAAATGTTTCCAAGGTTCTTGTTGGAATAGAATTTCGAGTGGTGGAAATGATGAGCTTACTTAGTATTGGGTTGGATGATGTTCGCTTAATAGGGATTTATGGAATGGGTGGAATTGGGAAGACAACTCTTTCAAAAGTCATTTATGAAAGAGTTTCTCACCAATTTCAAGCACATTACTTTATTGCTGGTATTAGAGAAGAAACCAGAACTCATGGTCTAGTTTATCTACAAAAACACTTTCTTTCTGAGATCCTCATGGAAAGGGAAATTAATATATGGAATGATTATGGGACAAGAAGAGTGATAGCGCATACACTAAGTAAGAAAAAGTTTTTATTGTTCTTAATGATGTGGATGGAGAAAAACAACTTGAAACATTAGCAGAGAGCCATGATTTGTTTGGCCAAGGGAGTAGAATCATTATAGCAAGTAGAGATCGTCATTTGCTTAACAAACTTGTGAATAATACCTATGAGGTTAAGGAGCTGAATAATGTTGAAGCTTTAGAACTCTTTAGTTGGAAAGCCTTCAAGAAACCCTATCCTGAAGAAAATTATGTGGAATTGTCTATGGTGTATTATGCTCAAGGCCTTCCTTTAACCCTTGAAGTTTTTGGTTCCTTCTTATTTGGTAGACCAATAGCTACATGGAAAAGTGCCAGGGATCTACTAAAAGAAAATCCTAATGCAGAAATTTTAGATAAACTCAAAATAAGTTTTGACGGATTGGAGGATTTGCAGAAAAAGTTGTTTCTGGATATTGCATGTTTCTTTACTGGAACATATATAGATGGCATCATGCACAAACTAGAAAGTTTTGGTTACTATCCGAATATCTATATCGAAGTTCATGTCGACAAATCTCTTATATCCATCTCATGGGGAAGATTGTGGAAGCATGATTTGTTACAAAAAATGGGTCAAAATATAGTTCATTTTGAGTCTGCTGAGGAGCCTGGTGGATGCAGTAGATTGTGGCGTTATGATGATGTCCCTCACGTATTGAAAAATAATACTGTAAGTGTATTACTCTAGACACAAATATAGAGAATTATATTTTTTATACTAATTCCTCTTAAGTATTTTTCAAATATTCACACCACACTAATTTCATTTTTCTTAACTACTAGGGAACTGATGCTGTTAAAGGCATTGTCCTGAAATTACCTTTGCAGAAACATGAGCGACTAAATGTTGAAGCCTTCTAAAATATGAAAAAATTGAAAATGCTTGAGATTAGCAATGTAGCTGATTTTTTACCATGGCTTTCTAAAGCTCATGATACTCTGGAATGGCATGGAGATCCTTCGAATGTCATGCTAAGCAATGAGTTATGCGTTATGAAATGGTGGGGATATCCTTTGGAATCCTTGTTGAGCTCATAATGCATTATAGCTTCATCAAACGACCATGGGATGGAAGGTAAGATTTTGGCTTACGCAAAAATGTATTTTCTTCTTATTCTCTTATTCTTCCTTTTTACTCTTCTTCATTTGATCTATTTTATTTAACTATATTTATTGGTCTTCTATAATAGAGTTTTAACAAATTGAAACATATTGACTTGAGTCAATCTCGTAACTTGATCGAGAGACAAGACTTCATGGGAGTCTAGCGCTTGTACATTGTACAAATTTGTCTAAGGTCCACCCATCCATTGGATTTCTAAGGCGGCTTAAAGAATTGGACCTACGAGATTGCAAATGTCTTAAGAGACTTCCATATAAGATCAGCTTGGAATCTCTTCAAGTTCTTTATCTTTCTGGTTGCTCAAGACTCAACAAGTTTCCAAATATTGTGGGTCATATGACATCTTTGAGGGAAGTTTATTTGACTGGAATTGCCATAAAAAAGTTACCATTATCGTTTACGAGTTTGTCGTCTCTTGTATATCTCACTATATCCTATTGCTCAAAACTTAAGAAAATCCCAAACAACTTGAGTGGTATGGAATGTCTACAAGTGCTTATAGCAAATGGGGCTGCTATAAGAAAATTACCATCCTCCATTGTATTTTTGAAGAAACTCAAAGTCTTAAATGTTGGGGGTAAGCGCAGCTCAGAGCCAATTATAAGTCTTTTGATTCCTAATTCGTTGTCAGGTTTAAGCTCTTTAGAACAACTGGATTTGAGTTATCGCCATATATCTGATGGAGCAATTCCAAGTGATTTTAGTTGCTTATCCTCACTTTCTTATTTAAATTTGTTTGGGAACAAATTTACGACGATGCCCTTTAGCGTCTATCAACTCCCCAAACTTCAAATACTTTCCTTGGCATATTGTAGCAGGCTTCTATTGAGCTCAAATCCTGACAATTCTTTGTTCCCCAATTCATTCTCAAGTTTAAGCTCTTTATGAAAACTAAATCCGAGTTATTGCAATCTATTGGATGGAGCGATCCCCAATGATCTTAGTTGTTTATCCTCACTTCGTTTGTTGAACCTAAGTGGCAACAAATTTACGAGAATACCGGATAGTGTCGTTCAACTTTCTCCTCTTTATGAACTTTTCTTGGATGATTGTAGTTGGCTTCAAGTATTGCCGAAGCTTCCATTGGGATTCAAATACTTCCGTGTAAAAAATTGTCCATCACTGGAGATGTTTTATAACCAAATGCAGATGTGGACTTCAAATGAAAAATTGAGAAGCATTGATTGCTCTTTTGTGGCCGCTTATATTGATTATGATGGCAAACCCTGCGAGTTCCTCCATTTGCATCCACGAAGCCCTTTATGGATTTATTGCAATGTGAGTCTCTTACTCTCCTTTTTAACACACATACATGTATGATATTGTATAGTACTTTTGGCTGATTTAACATCTTTCTCTTTTACAGAGTCAAAGTTTTTATAGTAATATCGTAGCATGTGGCCCTGCGCTGGTGGGATATGGAATCCCAAAGTGGCTCAACCATAAAAGCAGTAATTCGTTTGGAAAAATTAAAATGCATACAGATTTGGGCTCAGATGAGTGGAAGGGTTATGCTCTTTTTATTCTTTATCAAGTTCACGAGCCTGACACTTAACCAAAAAAGAGAAGAAAACTAAAGTTCAATGAGAATGGGAATTTGAATTCTACAACATTTGATGGCGGCAATCCTAATTTTCCCTACTTTGTTTGTCAATTTCAAGCCAATGAAATTGATCTTACAAAACCCTTAGTCCTTTGTGTCCCTGGAGCCCATTGTGTTGGGCCAAATGGATTTTGGGTGTATATACCATCTGAGTGGTTCCAGAGAAGAGCGAGGAATAGTTTGGGTGGATGGGGCAACCTTGAGGCTTCGATTACAACAGGCAGCCTAAATGTACAAGTGAAGGTGTGTGGGGCACGTGTAGTACTTGATCAGAGTGATGCTTCAGAGTTGTACCAAGTTCTAAACATAATTTGTCCACGTGGTTTGGATTTAGAGAGTTATGAGAATCTTTTTTTTCATTTGGACGACGGTAGGTTTGGTCTCATGGTCGAAGGCCCTATTAAAGGAAATCTAATGTTGGCTGATTCATCCTCAATTGATGAAATTATTCCAACCCTTTGCCACTCTCTCAGGTAAGCAACTCTGCTCCAAACCAACCCTTCTGCTTATAAATCAAACATCTTGAACATAATTGTTTTTTGAGGTTGCAGGAATTGAAGGATCGATGAGGTGGGTGTTTATATAGTATCATTTGACAAAGCTGGGTATGGCGAAAGTGATCCGAATCCAAAGTGGTCGGTGAGGAGTGAAGCATTTGATATTCAAGAACTGGCTGACCAATTGAAGATAGGAACAAGGTTTTATATAATTGGAATGTTATTATAAAGAGTAAATTGTTATTTTGACATACCTCAAAGATCTATAAGTTTATTTTGATATCAAATAGGGATAATTGTAATTCAAGTAAACCACAAGGATTGATTTTGAATTTTTGACTTGAAGATAATGGGATAATGTATCAATAAGTGACCAGAATTTTATGAAATTGTTGCATTTATGAAATTTTTGGTGGCCTTCTTTTCCTCCGAAACTGGTGAATGAGGTGTACAAGAAGCAACTAGAGAGAGATCAATGGAAACTCTGGATTGGGCACTATGCCCCTGCACTAATGTACCGGTGGATGACCTATAAGTGGTTCCCTTATTGTTCTATCTTGCAAAGACACCCTATTTCTTTTTAACAAACGCGATGGAGAAACCATCCAGAAAATGTCACAAGTGCCAATGCCTGATGAGGTAATGCAATTAACCCATCCAAACAACAATCCTAGTGTTTAAACATCAAAAGCCCCAAATTAATTAGAATGAAAAAAATTAGTATGCCCATACTTTAACAATCGGTAAAATTGAAATTTCAACCCATTAATTCATCAACCCAAGGCTTAAATAATGCATAGGATTCCACTACGTAAAAAACCCCAAGCAAATTTTAGGAAGTTAGTCTTACACCCAAAAAATTGACCTAACTTCATTAGCATACATGATCTTAGTCCATAATCCTTGTATCCTTAAATATAGAAAGCTCACAGTTGGTAAATAGACCTGAGGCATTCCATTTTGAGTAAGACTGTTACACATCGAATCTTGGTGATCTATCTTAATCAAGCAATTGAAGTGGTGACTTCGGATTGATGTGTAAGTGTTGAGACCCTAAGGCACTGAATGGACTAAAAAGTTGTCTTTCCGCAAAGATACTGTCTAGAAGGAAAGGCAATAACTCCTTAAAGATTACTTATGACTTTGATTCTAAATCCTAAGAGGATTGTGGACTCAAATGTTTTATTTAGATTACTTTGATGTATTAAAAAGTGAGATATATCATCGGTCGAAATAACCTCAGTACGTTGGGTAAGCACATGTAACATTGTAGGAAAGCTTTTTTCTAAGAGGGAATCCAAATCCTTTGTGAGAGAACAAAGAGACAAAAAAGGTCCCCTTCAGATAGATTTTATGAATATTATTCTCAACGTCTTCAACCGAAGCATTTTGGGTTAGCATACCAAAATATATACTTGTGTTTTCAAAAGTATGAGAATAACGTAAAATCAGTGACTCAATGATAAAGAGGTAGATAATTACGTGGCAATATCCTTAGCCTTAATTTTGCTATGAAATATTTCATGGATGGATCATAAGTCAATGTTAAGTAAGTCAAAGGAATTAATTGTTTAATAAAAAATATTTATTGGAGTGTAGTCATAATTATTTAGTAAAATTAATTGTGATTAAAATATTATTACGTAATAAATGTCAGGGAGACGTCGTTACGAATATATTTAAACCAATAATATTTTTCCTTTAGGTCCCTCACGAAGCTAATGTAATTTAACCATAATAAGGTTTTCTTATTTATTGGGCTACATGTTTTATTTATTTAATACATGGGATAGAGAGATATGGAGAATTTTGGGCTTGGGATAAAACTTAGAAGCCCAATGGATAAGTAGTCAGAACATATAAGGCCCAAGGAAAAAATTTTCTGGCCCTATGCTTTGGTGCTTACAAGGATTGGGCTGGTATAAAACCTAGGGCCCAGATTCCAAGAGCGGTGCAAGAGGCCACGGAAAAATTCCCTGGACCATGCGTCACATTGAGTATGAGGGGAGACTATGGTTTTTCCCCCTAACCTTTCCCCTCTCCTAGCCTAACTAGGATTTGCTTTTTCAAGCCTCCTGACCCACATTGCTTAAATCTCCACCTCTACTAGCATGCTAAGCATATAAATAGAAAAAGTCTAAGCTCTCAAATAACTCATCAAGTTCTCTTGATAAATAATTTTCAAAAATACTACTCTAAGAACTACTAGGTCTTATGCTAAATCAGAAAGAATAAAAGTTTAAAATTTGAAAACCAAAGTAAGAGCCCACACTCTTTTGGTTTTTATCAGTCATTGGTGAGAAGATTTAGATGTCTCACTATTGTTGAGATTTGTCATGTTCTTGAAGAGAAAAGAACTTGTTCTTTGTGTTCTTGAATAAGGAAAAACATGTTCTTTGGAAAAACAAAAGGATTTTTATCCAAAGCTAAGTGTGGCCATTGATATCCAAGTAAGTGGTAATCGTTTTTGCGATTTAATTTTAAAATGCTATTGTTCTTCATATGTTCTTTATAAAGAGATATTGAGCATGGGAATTTGATTTTTCAACTATGCAAATATTTTATTTGCAATCCTTTTCCCAACACTATTACCCAATGGTTCTAGGGTTACAGATCAAATGTTTAGTATGGTCTAGCCTCAAATGTTCATGCAAGGGGTTAAGGTCAAACGTTTAGTGGTCCCCCATCAAACGCTCAGCCAAAAGCTAAAAGCTGGGGTTTTTTTTTTTTTTTTCTCAAATAGAAAGAGTTTTAAAGTAATTGCAAGTAATCGTTGTATTATGAAAGTGTTTAATAATAAAAAATAAAAAAATAAAAATTATTTTTCAGATGGTTGTATTTTTTGGGCATTACATTTTCCTTTATCAATTGACAGAGGTCAAAAACTGCTCAAAATTTCCAAGCCCCTGAAAGTTCGAGCTGAGGAAAGAATCATTGCAATTGGCAGGGCTTTAAGACAGCCTCGGTCAAATCTTTGTCATTGGTGCCCAACTCCAGCTCACTCTACCATCCTATCTTTTCCCTTCCTTCCTACTCTCCTCTACCTCTGCAAAATGCTCCTTCCTCTTAATCCATGCATTACTCTCCTAATCACCCAGAACAAATTTCCATAGTTTTTACATGCCCTCCATTTCCCTTTTTTGCAAGTTAGCCCACCCCTCTTGCCCTCCTATTATTGGCCCACCAGGTCCATGATATAATTCATAATACTATGAAAATTAAATGTGGAAATAATAACATAGGAATAATAAAATAGAAAAGATATTTTACGTAGTTCGGTCAATGACCTACGTCCACAGATAAAGCCTAAAGGGCTACATTATGTTCTTATTGCTTGATTTGTTTACAATACAAAATGCTCTATTTATAGACCTTATACATAAATGTAATCTTAATCAAATCCCCTAATTTAGGGTGATCAAATCATAATCAAATCCCTATAGTTAGGCTAATCTAATCTTCATCAAATCTCTAACTTTAGGTCACATTCAAATATACTCTAACATCCTCCCTCAAACTCAAGGTGTAAGATCTTGAAACCTTGAGTTTGATTGATTTTTTTCTTTTCTTTTTTCGGAGACGATTGGCGACACTTTAAATAACAATACAAAAGAGGGTCCTCTATGGGCCAAAAGATAACCAACTTTAGGCTGAAAAGAAAGCCAACTGTGGGTTGAAATGGGCCAAAGGCCAAAGAAAAATGGGCCGACTATGGGCCAAAAATGAATGCCAATTGTGGGCTAAAATAGGGCTGAGTTTTAAACAATACCTTAAAAGCCAAAGATATTGGGCCAACAAAGGGCCAAAAATCGGTCTGGGTCAACAAAGGACCAACCATAGACCAAATAATGATTAGCCTAGCAAATGACCAAAAAAGGGGCAACTTTGCCTCTTTTCAATTTAATAAGCAACTTAGCCTCTTTTCATCTTTTTTTTTTTTTTTTCAAGAATATCTTGTTCACAAATTACATAAATTGGGATAAGAATTACCTTAATCTTGTAACCAAACACATCTAGGTTAAAAAACCTAAACCATGGTAACATATCCTTAAACTAGAAAAAGAAAATCTGCAAACTCGAATAAGGGTAAATCAAACCCGTTACCAAACACCATTCATCTTCTACAATGTCTTCTCCAGATTGACAGCACGCGTTGCTGGTGCCAGCAATGACCTGGGGTTACGAACAACATGGCTGGGCGAAACTTTCTAGAAAGTGGGTGGATGCTGGATAGGAGGTATCAGCGCCTCTAGGTCGTAGCCTAGTGGAGGAGAAGATCTTCGGTGTGGCGCAACAGTTTTGGACTGCCGGATGCGGTCGACCTTTGAAGGTGATGGATGGCAAGGACAACGCAGTGGCTTTGTGGTCATCATGGTGGTTGACGGGGTGATGGTGAGACGCGAACGGCTAGAAGCTAGCGAAACCGAGCCCACCGAGAACAAAGGAAGTTGGCTCTGGGCTTAGAAGGTTGGAAGCTAACGAACGGAGAACGGTGAGCTGCGAATGGAAGAATCCGACATTGTCCGTGACAGTGGGTGGGGCGGCAGTGCTGAGCTATTGGTGTAACGCCCCCAAAATAGACCTTGGCCAGCCTGGCAGGATTACTAGCAATTACCCCAGTTTAACCAACTAGTAGCTAAATGGGAACCGCTCCTCTAAACATTATCAGAATTAATGCATAGGAAGGTGAAATAAATCTAAGAAATCTATAAATCATTATAATACAAGTATTCCTCAAATTAAAGATAGGAAGCAACTAACTATAATATAAAGCAAACCTGATAACAGTCCAAAGATCTTAAAGCAAAGTCTACAGTGGTAGCCATGCTACTCTTGGGTTGTAGAAGCAAGCTTTCGATAAGAGTAATAACCGCGTAAGTCTAAAGATGTAGTAAGTATACCTCATAATTGGGTATGACATGAGCTCATTGTTTTTAAGCAGAAATAAACGTGTAGTTTTGATAAACATTTAAAAGAGGTGTTGCCTCTGTTAATACACCTTGAAAATATCGTTTGGTTTGATAAAGGGTGGTGTACTCCCAGCGGCAATCGCCTAAGTATTTTAATACAGAAAAACCAATGCTTTATAAGTCATAACTATTATGTATGGTC
This sequence comes from Corylus avellana, assembly GCF_965113065.1. Lineage (NCBI taxonomy): Eukaryota > Viridiplantae > Streptophyta > Magnoliopsida > Fagales > Betulaceae > Corylus > Corylus avellana. Next base: position 15,120,139 of record NC_142497.1, read on the forward strand.
TACCCAAGACATTATCCATTTTCGACAGGGTTGGCGCTATCCCGAGTGACCTGTAAATGTTGGTGCCTCGGCCATTGTACGCTACCTTCCACAACACTAGCAGCTCGACCGAGTCCGACCTCGAGTGGCCCACGCTACTAGTGATGTACATCCTTTAGTGACCAACCATTAGGCAATGGCTGCACTGGTCACGAACGCCATTGGATCCAAGGCCCATATAACACACACACATTTGATCATAGAATTAAGACTATATACTAACCCCATGGCCATTATTCCGCATGTACCGGTATACCATGTCATATGATACATCTTATCAACTAGTTATTAAAACTATTACCAAGTTATTACAAAAATATAGACATGCTCATATCATATGCGTGGTCAGTCAGTTGGCATATCTCACATTTTTAAGGAAAGTGTTGTAAGTATATACTTACCTCGTACGCTCACTTAAGTCCTCCAACATCACGAATCACTGCTACAACGAAACACGACTCATCGTTATAAGCAGTACTAAAGAACTCTAAGAGGGTTCATCTAACAAAAAGGGTTGCTAAAACCTGGTATCACACATTTGGAGTTAAGGGGATGGGTGGCTTGCTCCTTGGGCGAGCGTTTGGCCAGTGAGTAAGGCCTGGCCAGAAAACCCTAAAAATGCGTCCAGGCTTCAATCTAAAGCTATGGGTTGGTACTTCTCTTCCTAGGCTCTAAAATAAATATGCACCTCACAAGAAAACACAGCACAAGGAATCAAAAAGGTGTTTAAAAGCCTTTGAAAACACTTTTCTTTCTTTTTAAGAAATAGGCACATCCAAGTGCAAAACATATTATCAAGCAACTTTAAAAGGAAATAAAGGTGGTTTGGAAAACCCTTTCAAGATCTTTCTTGTTTTCACAAGAAAATTGATATGAGGACCTACTATAGCATCTTTAAAGCTTGTAATATTAAGAGAGAAATAACAATACTTGGAAAGCTTAAACTTCAAGATATTAACAACTAACAAGCATAATCAACTCAACAAAACATAGGGGGGATATGGTGGTTACCTCAACAAGCAAGCTATTCAAGGCTCCTCTTCCTTCTCCAACTCACAACCTCACACACACTCAAGAATCAAGGCAACAGGGTTTCTCTAAGGCTCAGGCGGCAGAATGAAGGCTGGGGTCGAATGAGGGTGGGGTATTTATAGGGGAAAGAGGTTGATGGCAAAATGGGAAAACTTCTGAAAAGGGGCGAGCGCTCGTGTACTATTCATACGAGCGTTCGTGTACTATTCATAGCTTTTGTCAGGCAATTTTTAAAAAGGTGCGAGCACTAGAGTACTATTCACAACGGGCCAAAAATGCTTTTCAAGCGTACGATCACACGAGGGTGGCGTGATGTCCAGGCGAGCGCTCGTGTGGTTCCCAGGGCGAGCGCTCGCCCAGTGAGGGTATTTTGGGGTTTGTTTTAAGGAATTATCAACAGGTTAAGCATGAAATTATAACCTTTTAAAATGATTAATAGTTGGGGTATTACAGTTGGATTGCTGGCAAAGGCCAGGTGGAATTGGGTCACCGGAGGTGGCAAAAGTTTCCGGAAGGCACTATTAAAAATTGTACATTTTTTTTTTAAGAAAAAATAAAAAATAAAATATCTATATACATGTGCAAGATCTATTGTAAAAGATCTACAAAGGTATTGACCATCAATAACAAGAAATCAAAACAGAGAAATTCATAGGACCATTGGATCAAACATTAATGTTAGCCAAAAAGTTCTGATACCATGATAGAACTCATAATATTATGAAAATTAAATGCAGAAATAATAACATAGGAATAATAAAATAGACAAGATATTTTACGTGGTTCGGTCAATGACCTACGCCCACAAATAAAGCACAAATGGCTACATTATGCTCTTGTTTCTTGATTTGTTTACAGAGAGCTGCTGTTGTGTGGTCGTTGCACAAAAGCCAACTTTTATGCAAACCACTCAGCATCTAACACATCATCTATTTTAGAAAATTGCAAAAACAAATACATGTTTGCAAAGTAAAGGATTAATTCCCCACACAGCCATTTAGCCATAGTCAGCCTTCGCCAACCACCGCAAGCCTTTGCCAATTGAATCGAACCACCGCCCACGCCCAGATTGCACCACCCACGGCCCAACCGGATCTCTCTCCCTGTCTCACTCCGCCGGCATGGGTGGCCGTGGGGTGGAGCACGGCCACCCCCAGATCAGGCTAGGAGTGGCCCATGGGCCACCCAACCACCACTGGAGGTGGCCACGCAGCTACACCAGAGCCTAGGGGTGGCCGCGCGCCACCACTGGGTGGTTGGGGTGGCTCGCAGGCCACCCCCCAAGCCAGAGGGGTCTCTCATGCACACCCATCTTTTTCTCTGTTTTTCTTCTTCTCAGACATATTCCCCTTCATATTTCACCACCACCGACTGACTCTACTACCGCCGCCGCCCAGCCATAAGGCCCTACCCAAGCCGCCGAACCCCACCGTAGAACATCGCGGCGTACCCCACACCAGCCGCCGAATCCCACCTTAGATTTATTCTCTCTCACAATTCTGTAACAACAACAGACCCGCCATCAATAGTCTAATAAGAAAACCAAGGACTTATGCTATGCTACCCATAAGATCTAAAGATCCTTTGGCATACAAATTGATTAAATTGATTAATAATGAGTGCATTTTGTGAGTTGGGATAGAGCCAAGTGCTCTTCTTATGTATTCTACCCTTAATTTGTTTTCATTGCAACCAACTCTATGTTTGGGGTTCGGCAAAGGAGCAGTAGCAGTGGGTTTAGCAGCCGGTGTGGGGTGGGCGGCGGTGTTTTGCGGTGAAGTTTGGCGGCTTCTGGCTATGCGGTGGGCAGCAGCGGCGGTAGGTTCAGCTAGGGACAGTAAAATCTGAAAGAGAATCATTAGAGAAGAAGAGAATCAAGTGTGGGTGTTTATTTTTTCTTAGAATTTTCTAACTGATGTGGCAACCAATGAATGGTTTGCACAAAACCCATGTTTTATGCACAAACCACATAGAAGTTATTCTCTTGTTTGCAATACAGAATGCTCTATTTATAAAGTTTACACATAAATGTAATCTTAATCAAATTCTCTAATTTAGGGTGAAAAAACCATAATCAAATCCTTAAAGTTAGACTAATCTAATCCTCATCAATCTTCTTCAAATTCCTAACTTTAGAGTCATTCAAATATACTCTAACAGTCCACTGGTCTGCTTCATGGTAAACAATATTTATTCTGTTAGATGTAAGTTTGTAACGTTTGCTTGATTAATCTCCAAGTTCCTTTTTGTTCATACTATCACGGTGGTCGTCTCCAATTAATTTCTATTATTATTCCGGATTTTTCCACAAAACCCTCTCTCACGGGTATTTAGTGTTTAACACTATGTTTGTTATATTTCCATGCAAACTTGAAAGAGGCCTTTTGAATTTGTCCTTTATCTGTATCATCTAAAAAATCTAAAAATTATAACTTATTATTTTTCTATTTTATATATATAACCAACTCGCAATTAAGTTCACTATTGATGGTGGCCAAAACTACAACAAAGTCATAATTGGTGTAATGTCCGGACTTATAAACAAATCGCAAGTAAAAAATATCTGAAATTGTCTATCAAAAGGTATCACATGTGGCATAATAAAACATAATAAAAAAGATTAAGATTTTCAGTCAATCTCAAGTACAAAAACCAAAACAAGGGTGCCGTCCTCATCTTCCTTTTCACCTGAAACATTTATAAATTTACTACAATTTATCTTAGATAAACATTATAGATATTCAGTTAGAATGTTCTTTTACCATATATAGTGAGAATCTTTTAGAACCGACCAAAAAAAATTATAAACTTTTAATCTTAATAAATTGAATAGAAAAGATTCCTAGCTAGCTACATGAGTATGTATATATATAGTGAATTGCAAATATATTTAGGTGATTAATTACATATTATATGCATAATCCACCTTTCAATGGGGATTCTCTTTCTTTTACTCTTGGTTCCATGATATTTAAAAAGCATTGTCACATGCATATGCCTGGACAAACATTTATTAGAGGTTGAAGGAAGGAATTAATTCACTGTGACTGTGTGACCTAATATTAAAGAAGCATAAAAATATTCTCAAAGAAAAGTCAAAGTTGGTAATCTCGTTTTAAGGTGTGATTTTGTCAATCTTTTGAAGATCGGGCGACGGGCGCACTTAGTGGGTTTGACAGGCACGTCTAGGTTTGACTGATCGATCTAGTGGAAGCCACATAAGCCATGCATATCTGTGATAAGAGGCTGGTGCTAATTTTATATCACCTAACAATTAACAACCCTATTTTCTTTTCTTTTCCCCTATTTTCTTTTCTTTTCTTTATTTTATTTTATTATTTGATCAAAGTCAGGAGGGGGTTCCCGTGAATCACTTGTATCTCATCTCTATAAATACTATCACCTTTTGTCCTTTTCTAATTAGTCGATGTGAAGTGTATATATATATATATATATATATATATATATATTATTCTTCTTCTTATGTCTATGTATATATATATATATTATTCTTCTTCTTATATCACACATAGACATAGACATGAGTGGAGTCATACCAAATGGATATCCTGCCGAAAATTCACACGGTTTTGACCTTTCCTTCTGGACTTGGAGTAGTATGTATAAGACTTTTCTGGGTCCAAAATTCTTAACCTATTCATTTTTTTATCTTAGTTTCTTACTTCCGGAGGGGAATGTAGTTCGAGTAAAATAAATACCTACTTTGAAAATGACAAACTTTTAAAATGGGGTGGCTCAGAATTATTTTAAAAAATATGGGGCACTTTTGGAAAGTGTGGACCAAAAAACACATGTGTGGTACAAGTAGGCCATTTTCCGTCAAATTAGATGGAATTGGTAACCAAGTAGCTAAATTGTAAATATTTTATACTTTATTGAGATACATTGTCAATTTTTTTTTTTTTTTTAATAAATTTGTGCACTTTCATTAATATCATGGATAGAGCAATTGCTCTTCCAAAACAATATCACTAATAGAAGGAGGAGTCTCCTCAAACCAAAACGTATCTATGACTTATTTAATAGCCACTTGGGCTAAAACATGGGCTACTCTATTCGCTTCCTGGTTGACATGTTGAATTTGCCATATGGGAAAAGAATCTAAGATCACTAGGACATCTTCCACTAGCCGCCCGAAATTACTCACATCCCAGCCTCGCAATTGAATAGCATCAAGGACCTGTTTTGCGTCTCTCTTTATAACTAAGTTTTGGAGCTTTCAATGCCAATTTTTAAACATTGAAGGCTAAATTACAAATTTGATAAAACTTAATTTGGAGGGTAAAATGTATTTTTTTCATATATATATATATATATATATATGACACATAGACATAGACATGAGTGGAGTCATACCAAATGGATATCCTCCAGGAAATTCACACGGTTTTGACCTTCCTTCTTGATTTGTAGTATCTATAAGACTTTTCTTTTCTGTGTCCAAAATTCTTAATCCATACATTTTTTATCTTTTGTTTTTTTAACTTCTGGAGGGGAATGATACCCACATTCGAGTTGGTGTCTCTTTTTTTTTTTCGGCCGTACTGTAGTAGTTTGTGTAGAAACTAATTAATATCTATTTTAAAAATGACAAACTTTTAATTCAAATACTCTAGCCTAGTTATTATAGTGGCCTGTTCAAAATGAATGCAATTTTAATAGAATATGTGATTCTTACACCGTAATATATGGAGTCAGAAATTTGGTTCACATAGGGCAAGATTAAAAAAATTGAGTTTAATAAAAATTGATTAATTTTTAAAAAAGATATAACAAACAATTTATTTTCTCACACTTAGCGTTAATTTATTCTATTATCCTCAAGGAGTTTTCATATTTTGAAGTCGCTGCATGATTCCTACATTGTTAATATTCTTAAATATATTATTCTCAATGCATGGAAGTAAATATAATAGAGTCAAGATTCGAAATCAGGATTTTTGACTCTGATACCACGTTAATTTCGTTAAATCAACACTTATCCAAAAAGCTTAAGCTTATAAAAAAATATAAATTTAATAATTTAATCAATACTTTAACACCCTTTTGATTATTGTTATTTTTTCACTAGAACCCATGTAATTTATGCATGTTTCAGTAAATAGCAAAACACTATCAATGTATCCTGTCTCGGCATTTTCATATATGCAAGTGAAAAAGCAATAGCATATTTACAGGAAAATTTAAAATAAACAGCTTCTAGCTGACTGGATTTCAATTTATTTCTTTTCCTTTCATCCACTTTCTCAGCTACCAAACAAAGAAATAAAATCGACCAAACATTTTGAACCATTAAGGAGATGATATCTAATGTCTTCTTGCATCTTATGTTCATATATAGATATGTCAAAAGTCAACTAATTAAGAAGTTTCAAAATGCTCATCTGAAAACGAGGATTATGATGACTAAACAACTAAAACAAGCCAAAGAGGTCACCTGAAACAACCAGAAGGAATACAACGAGAGAGTGAGGGAGGGTGGGTACGTTGAGGTGATTAGGGATTTGAGTGATGTTGAGTGAGAGTGACCATTAAAATGAGAGAGTGAGGGAGAAAGTGAGAAGGTTCGAGATTATTATGGCAATGGGATACAAAGACGCCATTTTAGATATACCGTTTTACAAAAATGTCTATAAATTTATGGCGTTAAATGCCAATAAAGATTCAGCATATCCTTCTATAACTATCAAGGATTTATAAGAGAGAAATGATCAAATTCATTCACATCTTTTAACCATCTCTATAATGAATATATGAATCTACGATTAAATTTGTATGGAATTCATATGAATCCACAAATAAATTTAATGGTTGATATATTGAATTTATAAGGTGAGATGAAGAAAAAATGAAAAAAAAAAAAAAAATATTGACCTAAATTATTGATCTTTATAAAAATGTCAATAATTTGTCGACATTAGTAACTATACGTTGATAAATTATCGGCATTTGTAACTATATGCCACCATTAATTTTACATATATCGGCATATGTAAATAAATGCCAAGACATTATTAGCCTTTAAGTAAAATGCCGAAAATTAAACTTTTATTTTAGTGAACGCCAGTTTATTTATTATTTTTTTAAAAAAAATAGGTAAATTTCTTCTTATTCCATAAAAGATTCAGGGTATAAAGCCTTTACATCACAGAGCATAAAACTCTTAAAAACACAGGCAAAAGCTATGTGGTTTCAAAATCGCAAATACATCGAAAAATCTAACACTCAAATCGTATCCATGACCTCCGATCTCACCCATGTACAAACTTTATTTTTGGCATAGATCTGCTATTGGCAAACTAGATCTAAAACATAGGTAGATCATATCTCTACTACAAAAGTTTTTATTTAATCAGCCGTGAGAGATAAGCCCGCACACCAAAAATTATCCATCCTTAACTTGAAAGCCAGAACAACATAAACAAACAAAAAATCACAAACAATAGCGGCAAGCTCACACAAAAGCGCTTGAGATTCATGCAATCCACGCTCCGGTGCGTTTGAACCAAACCTGTCGCGTGCTGACTAGAGAGAAAACGTCTGTTGTCTACAGGTCTCATTGGCCCCGGGAAAGAAGGTGTAATGACACGTATAGGACTTGGACCGGCGGTGAAATCGTAGATCTGCTTCAGAAAAAGCTAATCTAAGAACCCTTGCAAAAACTGACAAAGCCAAAAGATCGGGGAGGAAAACGAACGGTGAGGTGAAGTAGACGGCCAAAGTAGTGGAGAAGGCTGGGCACTGCTGCTAGAGTCCAAACAAAATCTAAAACAAAAACGAGGAAAAAGGGGAAGAGAGGAAGGATGGAAGAAACCATCCTTCCTCCCTTTTGGATCACATTGTAAGGGGGCTAGGGTTTCCTTAGATGCTCGGTTTCAAAAAACATTATTTTTTGTTTTGAGAGAGAAACAAACTAAATGAATGCCAATTTATTAAACATCAATAAATGCTGGTTTTTTTTTTTTTTTTTTTTTTTTGAAACATCACATACTCATTCATTGATAAAAGTTGCGAGCCTAAAGTTCTTACAAACAGAGCAAAAAGCTCTGAAGTAAATCATAGCCGAAGATAAAGATACAATCATCAACAACAGACCAAATCAACCAAAACATAGCATCTGCTAACCTATAACTAAATATCAAGTTGAAAACTCAGATCTGCATCAAACAGATACCATCTAATGCACAGGTAGCACTTATTCCTCGGCCTTGAGAGCAAGACCCCCAAGCCGATACTTATTCCTCGGCCTTGAGAGCAAAACCCACAAGCCGATACTCATCCTCCTCGACTCAAAAGCCAGGATAAATTTCACATCCACAACCCAAAGGTTTGGACTAATAATATCGGACAGCAACCGGGCGCAACAAAGCAGGAGGAGAAAGCCTTATTACAAGCATAAATAAAACCATACAGGGAAATAAAGGGAAAAATAAAACTAATGCAGGAAAAGAAATTACAGCAAATAAAACCAAATACAGGAGAACTCAAAGGAAATACAAAACAGAAAAACAACAAAACAGGAAAATAAATGCGAAAAACACTCAAAGCGGGTCACGGCAGCCGGAGGAGGCCAATCGCAAGTTGGCCGGAAACCGCCACGGAAGGTGCCACAAAAAGCTTGGCGCGGGAGGGGAACGTGAAAAGACCAGACAGCGAGCGGTGAGCAGCGAAGTGAGCGCGGAGGAAATCGGTGGCACACACAAACAAACAGGGAGGGGGAGAGTTTGAGTGAAAACCCCTAAAAGCAGTACCCACCGAGAGAAAACACAAACACAACAGAACAGAAAATACCAAAGACAGAAACAAACCTAAAACAAAAATCGGAAAGCAAGAAAGGGAGGAGGGATGCAGGCAACGGGCATCCCTCCTCCCCTGAGGCGGCGGCGCTCTGGAGGGGGGCTTAAATGCTAGTTTTTTAGTAGTGTATCCAATGTGATAAGTTGAATTGCTAAAATTTCATTTGGTTAAAATTGAGCCAGAGAAATTAATTTATCCTTGTTAAAATCAACAAATGAGTCATATGGACTTAAGCACACAACACAAAGTAATAATTTGGAATTCACCTGCATAATGAATATATCACTACAAAAATTGAGTGAATTTTTAACTAGGAGTTTTTGACGTGTCAATGGTATTGACACGTCAAAAACCCCTTTTGACGTGCACCTTCTGACGTTTCTCAACAGTTAAAACGGGGGGTATCTAAAATTTCAGGTTTTTGACGTGTCTACAGTGCCACGTCAAAAAAAAAAAAAAATTGACGTGGCAGTGTCGTTACATCAAAATTTTTTGACGTGGCAGAGTTGCCACGTCAAAATTTTTTGACGTGGCTGTTTTGCCACGTCAAAAAATTTTGGCCATCTTTTTTTTTTTAATTAAAAAATTTATTAATTTAAATTATTTTTCAATTAAAATAATATATATATATTAATTATTTTCACCCCCTCTTCTTTTCTCCATTTTCGTTACTCCCCCAACTCTCTCTCTCTCTCTCTCTCTTATTTTCTCCATTTTCTCCCCCATGGCCCAGCTCTCTCCCTCTCTTCTTTTCTTCATTTTCTCTTTTTTTCTCCATTTTCTCACTCTCTCTTCTTTCCTCCATTTTCAAAAACCCAAGCCCAAAAAATCTTCCAAAAATCGAAAACTAAATCAAAAAATCAACCTAAAAAATCAAAAACCCAAACGTGAAAGTCAATAAATCTTCAAAAACCCAAAAAATTTCTTATCTTCTATTCTTCTTCTTCTCTTCTACTTTTTTTTTTTTTTTTTTTTTTTGCAGATCTGCTTCTCTTCTCCTTTTCTTTTTCTTCTTCTTCCTCTTCTTTTTCTCCTTTTTCTTCTTCCCTCTAGAGGGAGCTGGCCGGCTACAGAGAGAGAAGAGGCTAGCGAGATTGAGAGAGGAGAGAAAGAGAGGAGTCTGGAAATGAAAGAAAAAGGACCAAAAAGATGAATATATAAAAGAATTATAAAGGGAAAAGAAGAGGGAAAGAAGATAGGGAAAAAGTTAAAAATCCCGCTCATTTTTTTTAGTGTCGTGCCAAAAACTAACATGTCAGAAATTTCTGACGTGCTAGTTTTAGCACGTCAGAAAAAAGTTTTTTTTTTTTTTTCCCCTATATTACTGCATTGAGAATAAAAATTTTTTTGAGCGGAAATAATTTATGATGTGCTGGTTTTAGCAAGTTAGAAATTTCTGACGTGCTAGTTTTAGCACGTCAGAAATAAACCAGATTTTTTTTTTTTTTTTTTTTAAAAAAAAAAAAAAGGAACAGAAATAATTTCTGACCTGCTGGTTTTAGCACGTCAGAAATTTCTGACGTGCCAAAACCAGCATGTCAGAAACTATGTAGATTTATAATTAAAAAAAAAAAAAAAAAAAAAAAAGAGGAACAGCCATAATTTCTGACGTGCTGGTTTTGGCACGTTAGGAATTTCTGACGTGCCAAAACTAGCACGTCAGAAACTATGTAGATTTATAAAAGCAAAAGAAAAAGAAAAAGAAAAAAAAAATGGAACAGCCATAATTACTGACGTGCTGGTTTTGGCACGTCAGAAAATATTTAGATTTAAAATATATATATATATAATACCGAATTATAAGCTTGGCACCGCTGGGTTATTTTCCATATATGAAAGCACTAATACCTGAAAAGAGTGAGGAATTTACAGCACTAGTTAAACGGCATAATGAACAACTTTATCATGCCCTCCAGATCCTCGCGACCCAGCTTGAAGGATTCAAATATGCATATACCAATCTCTACAATTTTATCACCAAAAGAATGAATAACCCTTTAAAATATGGTATGTCACAGCCATAATTTCTGACGTGCTGATTTTGGCACGTCAGAAATTTCTTGACGTGCCAAAACCAGCAGGTCAAGAACTATTTAGATTTAAAATATATATAATACTTAATTACAATTATAATTAATTGTAATTTTTGACGTGTTACTTAGACACGTCAAAAAGTTTTGACGTATTAGAATGGCACGTCAAAAGTTTTTGACGTGTTAAAATGGCACGTCAAAAACTTTTGACGTCTTCCATTAACACTTCAAAAATTTTTGACGTGCCTGTATGACACGTCAAAAATTTTTGACGTATAAAAATCTAACACGTCAAAAATGTTTTTTTTGACGTGTCTATTTAGACACGTCAATAAAGTGCAAGTTTTTTGTATGCCGAAAATTAAACTTTTATTTTAGTGAACGCCAGTTTATTTATTTATTTATGTTTTTAAAAAATAGGTAAATTTCTTCTTATTCCATAAAAGATTCAGGGTATAAAGCTCTTACATCACAGAGCATAAAACTCTTAAAAACACAGGCAAAAGCTATGTGGTTTCAAAGTCGTAGATACATCGAAAAATCTAACAATCAAATCGTATCCATGACCTCCGATCTCACCCATGTACAAACTTTATTTTTGGCATAGATCTGTTATTGGCAAACTAGATCTAAAACATAAGTAGATCATATCCCTACTACAAAAGTTTTTATTTAACTGGCCGTGAGAGATAAGCCCACACACTGAAAATTACCCATCCTTAACTTGAAAGCCAGAACAACATAAACAAACAAAAAACAAAAAATCACAAACAGTAGCGGCAATCTCACACAAAAGCACTTGAGATTCATGCAATCCACGCTCCGGTGCGTTTGAACCAAACCTGTCGCATACTGACTAGAGAGAAAACGTCTGTTGTCTACAGGTCTCGGGCCCCGGGAAAGAAGGTGTAATGACACGTATAGGACTTGGACCGGCGGCGAAAACGTAGATCTGCTTCAGAAAAAGCTAATCTGAGAACCCTTGCAAAAACTGACA